>NC_064616.1:319658501-319962523 GCF_023898315.1 Schistocerca nitens
AATAATTCGTCATCCTAAGAAGGAAATTGTACTGTCGCAAATATGGCAACAGAGCACAATGAAGAAGAGTATTTCTCGCCGTTATTGGTAATTCTCGGTAATGTGCTCGGAGTGACAATAAATCTTATTGGCTACCGGCGGTTAATGGAGGGGGATGAGCAGAACAGCTGATAACTGGACGGCCTTCTGAAATGACGAGAGTCCACATTCTTGTTCTGAACTGGAGGACTTTCATGTGGAAAACTACAAAAAAAGTCCGTGCTGACGTAGGGTATTTCATTATTATACGCCAACCAACTGTGAGTATATTTTTTGGTAAAATAAATAGGGAAACATACAGTTTATTTAGATCGTTGAGTAATTTGTGATGGCGCTACGCACTCGCAAGTTTCTGGCCCCTATTGTGTTATTCAACGAAAAATTGGACTCTACTAGCGATGAAGCAACGAATACTGGATGTAGAGAAACGATCAGAAGTCACGCCACCACACAACACTGCTTCGTGGCCTGGAGCTGGACGGGAACCTAATTTTACATGACTTTTTACAAAGCTGCAAGAAATAATTAATAAAAAGGTAGTCTACATAGTAAGTGTTAATCCTTACATTGCTGGCCATTAAATTGCAATACAATGAAGGCGACATGCAAATAACGTAAAACTGCATGACGTATGTTACATGTTCTGATATGTAAATAATTCATAGAATGAAGGCGTTCACGACCGGATGACATACCTGCTTTAATAGCCAAGAGGACGCAATGAAACTTAGCGACATATGAACAGTAGCTATGCAGAATCGGTAGACAGTTTTATCTTTGACAGGACGACCATCGATAGTTAAGTTTTATCTTTGACAAGGATTATATCTGCTCATCACGTGTTACTTTGACCACGCCCCCTTTCCTACAATACATATGTCGCTTTTGGACGTCCGACCGGTCAGTCGACAAGATTCATCGGACGAGCGCCTCTGAGGATGTCCAGCGCTGTCCTAGACGAAAAGTAAGGAACGGTAGAGTTTCTTGGACCAGGACCTCACACCCCGAAAGGTTTACTAGTAGCTATGTAAATAATTACATTTCAAAACACTCGCACAAAGTCGGTAGGGATAACACCATCTACATTCTGTATTGAATGACACATTCCAGAGAGAAGTTTCTCGTTCAGATATAGAATTTGAATGTTGTTTGTTTGCGAGAAGTTTGTGTCGCGTCTCCTGCCACAAGGAGGAAGGTCTCGTAGTGTGCGACGGAATCCAACAGCGGCAGGAGCATGGCCTTTAAAGACTGCGGTTTATCATTTGGTGATGATGCTGGTTGCGTTCGTCGGGATCCCAGGAGTGTCAGAAAATATGGAACCATTCGATTCAGGCGGCTTTACTCGATGCCACACATCATCTCAATGGCATCATGCAATTAGAACCCGACAGGACAGTCTTATTGTTAGCTCGGCGATGCAGGATCTTATAATTCTGAGACGTAACTTAAAGCATGACATGGGCTCTTTTTGCATCACGAAAAGTATTCAAACGAATAGTGCGACGACGTGTGGAGTACCGGGGACTGGCAGCACCGCGACATAGTTGCGGCTTCACTTGATGTGTCATCAGAGAGAGGGGCACCGACAGTGGTGGATCCACTTACAGAAGTGGCACCATATAGCCATTTCAGACGACTCCTGATTCTGCTTACAGCGTCTCGATGAATGTATCCATGTGTAGAGGTTTCAAGGAGTACAAACGTTACCAGACTGCGTCACTGTCATATGGTCCCATAACCTCGCGTAATGGTATGGGATGCAACTGAGTTTGCTACACTGTCACCTCTGGTTCGTATAGCTGGTAATCAGGACAACAACCATTATATTTCCTGTTATCTTAAGTCGGGGGGCTGTGCCCTATATTCCGGGTCTCCGTGACGTTTTCTTTCAACAAGATAACATAGGACTGCACATTGTCTGTGTGTATTGGCATACCTCGATAAAAAAGGTGCTCGACTATTACGCAGGCTAGCACATTCTCCAGATCTCTCACATATTGGAAATATCCTATCATGGGTTGCCGAGAGAGTTCAGACGGAAAGCCAGTACTAAAAATATGAGGAAAGAAGCTGTAACCTGTAAGCTGTAGGCGTATATGTAAAAGGCACTATACAAGTCTGATAAACTTGAAGGCAATATTACAGAAAGAGAAACAGAAGTAAATGAAGACGAAACAGGAGGTATGATTCTGCAAGAAGAATCTGACAGAGCACTGAAAGATCAAAGTCGAAACAAGGCCCCTGTAGCAGGCGTTACTCCCTCAGAATTATTGAGATCCATGGGAGAGCCAGTCATGACAAAGCTATTTTACATGGTGTGCAACACATATGAGACAGAAGAATGGAAAAACTGGTGAAAGCCGACCTCAGCAATGATCACTCTGGGTTCCGCAGAAATGGAGGAACACGCAAGGCGATACTGAGCCTAGAAGACAGTTTCCATAAAGGCTAACCTCCGTTTATAACTTTTATACATTTAGAGAAAGCTTTCGACATTTGTGATTGGACTACACGCTTGAAAATTTTGAAGTTAACGGTGATAAAATACAGGAAGTGAAAGGTTATTTACAATTTGTACAGATATCAGACTGCGTTTATAAGAGCCGAAGTTTGTGGAAGGAAAGTAGTGGTTAAGAAGGAAATAGGACAGGGCTGTAGTCTATCCCCAATGTTATTCAATCTGTATATTGACCAAGCACTAGAGGAAATCAACGAGAAATCTGGGGCGGAATGAAAGTTCACGGAGAATAAATAAAAACGTTGTAGCTTTCCGATGACATTGTAATTCTGTCAGAGACGACAAAGAACTTGGGAGATCAATTCAACGGAATGAACAGTGTCTTGACAGGGAATATAAGATGAACTTCAACAAAATTAAAACAAGTGTAAGAGTACATAGTCGAATTAAATCAGGCAATGCTGAGGAAATTTCGACACTATTAGCAGTAGATGCGTTTTGCTATTTGTGTAGCAAAATAACTGATGATGCTTGAAGTAGAGAGGATATACAATACGTACTGAAAATAGCAATGAAAGCATTTTTTTAATATCTAACATAAATTTAAATGCTAAAAAGTCTTTTTGGAGGCGTTTGTCTCGAACGCAACCTTTTGCGAAAGTGAAGAGTGGACGATAATGCGTTTGGACAAAAAAAGAATAGAAGCTTTTTAAATGTGTTGCTATTGAAGAATGCTGAGGGTTAGATAGGTGGACCGAGTAATTAATGAGGACGTACTTAATCGAGTTGCGGAAAACAAAATTTATGGCATTACTTGACTAAAGAAAGGAGTGGTTTGATATTACACAGCCTGAGTCATCAAGGAATCGTTACTTTGAAACTTTAGGGCATTATGGAAGCGTAAAAAGTGTAAAAGAAGGCGAAGTCTCGACTAAAGCAAGCATATTCAAATGGATGTAGCTTGCAATAGTTATTCGGAGATGAAGAGGCTGGCACAGGGTAGAAGAGCGCGGAGAGTTGCGTCAAGCCACTCTTCAGACTGGAGATCACCACAACAACGGTATAGCTGTGAGTGTACTTATAATACGTTAGTCCTATCTGTACATAACTGTCAGGTTACGGCAGTGAGTGGTTCAGAAGCAGGTGAGAGGGATTATTTTTAGTGTTCATAGGTTTTGCAAACTTGAATCTGGAAGCGGGACACCTATTATCGACATTTTCAAGATACAAGACCTAATTGCAAAACCATGTGATGTCGGTAAGTAAACTGTGCATCGATTTGAAATTGAAAGTGACATAATCTTATAAACGTCACGAAAAGTTGGTTTCGTGTCGCCTAGAAATCTCCCAAATCTCTAGAAACCTCTAACACAACTGAATGACTTTGAAAAGAAGGTCTGAAGCATGTGTCTGTCCGACATCACACGAATTGTTACAATGATGTATAAGTAAATGAGCTTCAAAGATAATGCTTCGTCAATGCAAAGAATTTTAGAATACCTTGGTTTTAAATATGTTAGAAGTAATGATGGAAGAAAGAAGTGACACAGCTGCAACACGAGCCATTGTCTGACAAATATACATGGAATAAGCGAAGAAGGTCATTTGTTGCCATAACAAAACGTGGATGAATCAGAAACAATCTAGGAGAAGCTGCTGACAAATGAATGAGAGAACTGTCAGTTATAAAGTTCCCATAGGAAAAGGTTCAAGAATAATTATTCTGAATGCCGGGTCTTCTCATGGTTTTCTTCCTAGGAAAAATCTTCTATATAGATGTTACAAAACCAGTACTAACTACTTCAGTTATTTGCAATAAGTGTATTAGAGAACAACTCTTATCTTAACTTTCTCCGCAGTCATTCATTGTAATGGACAATGTCGGTTATCATTAGGCTGTTGGAGAGAGAACACCCTGTCCCACCAGGAAAACTGATATTATGAAGCTACTTAAAAATGAAAACATTGCACACATTGAAAGCCAGACCTAATCTAAGCTCCTGCAAGTCGTCAATTGATACAAACAACCAACGAACGTACGATTTTACCTGCTGGTCCTTTAATGTAGTCACACAGTTTTGCGTTTACTGTCACGCTACAGCCAGCGTAGTCCGATAGAATAAATTTGGGCATATTTTAAAGGCTATTTGGTTGGGAAGTAACATTCAAGATAGCAGACATTGAATCGCTTGGCCGTGAACCAATATTGTGTCTCTGTCCTTCTGCGTGGGCAGTCTGTGTGCAGCACGCTGAAAAGTATAGGCAGATGACTTCGGGAGAGAGGTGGAGATGGAGATAAGCTCTGATCCTGTTATTATAAATTTGCAATCACATTGTTCAGACACATATTTAGATAGCAGTGACGGTGATATTATGATGTAGACTCTGGAACAAAGTAAGGTAATAATAGTTCTTTGGTTTAAAGACACATGGTTTAAAAAATTTGGTTTTAATGTTTTCCAAAGTAGTAATTGCGTATACATGGTGCTTCAGAATCTTTTAATCAAACATGTAGGGGTGAAAATCGCATCACATGGTGGGCAAAAACTTTTGTTAGAGACAAATGTTTGCTGTCGCTTTCTGGCAACGCTAAGCGTCCTTTAGTATTCGCCACCACAAGGGCGACGAGATTTCACAAAACTAGCATGGTCTACTTACCAGGTGTGCTGCATATTACCTACTCCAGTAACCAGACAGAGTTGTTTTCAACGAGACAACCTTAATAATGAGTGTCTCTAAGTGGAGAAAGATGTTTGAGAAGACAATCAGGAACTTCAAATTTGCTGGGCCTACCCCGTTTTTCACGCAGAGCACATAACCGGATAATAGGCAACACATAAGGCACCGCACGCCGCAGAGTGCCTACGCGTTGTCGCATCTCTGGGGCAAACCTATACAGAAAGGCGCTTAGTGTCACCAGGAAAAGTTGCAAAAGTTGTCCCCAATGACCTGATTTATCAACCCTCCCCCCCCCCCCCCCAAATGTTTGATGCCCACCCTCTTTAGCATGAGAGATAGTTACAAAGAAGTCAGTCAGTGGCCATGGAATTTAGTCCGTAAGTCCTTCCTACATATTCACCCTTAAGCTCGACACCACTCGAGGTTCAAAGTTTGACGAGTCTCTTGAATACTATTTTGAACACCAGCCGTACATCAGTGACGTCAGCGCAGCCAGCTACGGCCCACGTCGCATTCGTTTCACGTCATTTTCCTCTAATCTTCGAAAAAAATTGGTTCAAATGACTCTGAGCACTATGGGACTTATCATCTGTGGTCATCAGTCCCCTAGAACTTAGAACTACTTAAACCTAACTGACCTAAGGACATCACACACATCCATGCCCGAGGCAGAATTCGAACCTGCGACCGTAGCGGTCACGCGGTTCCAGACTGAAGCGCCTAAAACCGCACGCTAATCTTCCACCAAACAATTGTATCACTACACCGAATCACACTTGTTTGGAATGGAACAATAACAATAATGATAATCGTTGTGGAACATTAATGGTGAGGTATAATCAAGTTACAATTAGGAATTATGATGACTTGATCATTTGTCTATCAATATCTCCATACGTGTATCGCAGTGTAGTCATATCGTATTATATCTGCTTTGAATAACGAACACTGTATTTGCGATACACGTATGAATGTATCGCTAAATGAAGATTCATTACTTCACGATTCCCTATTTTACTTCGACACGAATGTAGCACAATGATTATCATAAATATTATAGTTGTTTCTTTCCGAAGAAAAATGATTCGTTGTATCGATACAAGTGTTTGGTGGAAGATTATAAACAAAATGAAAATTACGTGACTCGATTGCGGTACATACAAACTTCTGCTGTCTTAGCCGTTTGTGCTAAGGCCACTCCTCGATGGCTGGTGCCAGCATGTCGTATTAAACAGGCTCGTAAAGCTTTGAACTTTGATTTCGGTAAAACACTTCAGAAGCACATCATTCTAGTGCAGCATTCATTGCATTTAAGTATGTGCTACAATCGTGCGAAAGATGAATAAAATCGATGACTCATTGGTTGTTTGCTTTCCCTGTGAGAAGCAGACAGAGTCTTGACCGATTTTAGAGCAATAGCGAAGTATCACTCATTACGTCTAGGACGGACGTCTCTACTCTGAAATCTAGCAGCGATGTGCACACACCAGGACGTTCTCTCTCACTGTACTCCGCTAAATTTTCTGTGGGTGTTTCGATACATCTGATTGGCCAGCTCATGTTCTTCTTCTCACCAACAGCATTATTTAACATTAAATTTCATAGCTTTAACATAACATCCATATTTCTAACAGTAAGAACCACACGCATTCAGATTATTTTTTCTTAGAATGCATTGCTTTATGGTAATTTAAGTTTTGTCCTACACCTGCAAATGTCCCCTTTACTGTGGATTTGTCCTTTTTGTCAGTTATGTCTCGGAAAGATTTTTATTTATGTCTGTTTCAGCCCAACAATAGATGTTGGGAGTATGTTCGGTTGGTCTATTTTTCGGACACAGTAGCGTCGGACGATGTGCACAAAGTGCAGGGGCATAATAAACGCGAGCTTATGACGAGCGCTTACTGGGAATTCCTTGTTCATGGCCGGCCGGAGTGGCCGAGTGGTTCTAGGCGCTACAGTTTGGAACCACGGGACCGCTACGGTCGCAGTTTCGAATCCTGCCTCGGGCATGGATGTGTGTGATGTCCTTAGGTTAGTTAGGTTTAAGTAGTTCTAAAGTTCTAGGGGACTGATGACCTCATAAATTAACTCCAATAGTGCTCAGAGCCATTTGAGCCATTTGAATCTTGTTCATGAGCAACAATTGCAAGCCCCAGCCCCTAGCACGAAGGAGGTTCAGCGCGTTACCCCGACCTTTCGACCTAGGAGAGACGGTGATTACTTCAGTGTAGCGCGCTTGCGGCTCAGAACACCTAAGGGCATCACAGGCCTGTTATTCCTCAATCTCGTGCGGTTATAAGCCGCTTGTCCTTCAAAGAAGAAAAGTAATACCTGACAGTATGAAGGATACCATGCGACTAATTAACAGGCTCGAGTGTCGTACGGACGCATATAGACAGTCGTCTTTCCCTCGCTCTGTTTGCTAGTGGAAGAGAAAAGGAAATGACTAGTAGTGGTACAAGGTACCCTCCGCCAAGCACCATACAGCCATACGGTGGTTTGCGCGCTATGTATGTAGACGTAGATGTGGACATACGTTAGAGGCTAGAGGTGCCCTGTGATGTCTGTCTTGGCCCCTGGTTCCAGGCTTCACACAGTTCCTGGCGGCTCAAGCGCCAACCTGCTATGCCCGCCCCCCCCCCCCCCCCCCCCCCGCCACACCGCTCCACCTACTCACCACCCCTTTCCTCAACAGATGCGGGTCGCCTTGCATCATTGCGTGCTATATTACAATAGAATGTGCGAATGTACGATACTTGACACAGAGCAGCAGGAAATAAAACTAGAACAGTAGCGACATTACATAAGAACCCGTAGTTAGTATATATTTGGAGTGAGTTTATGAACAATAACAAAGGTGTCAGTGTTGTGAATACCACTACAGTGAAGTGGAAAGCAACACGAACAGTTTGAAGCGTTACCCCACTGTGCCCGATGAGGCACGTCGAGCGCATGCAGTGCTCAATGGTTGACACTGAATTTCGGAATAAATTAAATCGTGTTGATATAATGCCGTGACTAAATAATGAGTAATTTATCCAAGTAGGAGTCCACTGAGCACAAGTACAATGCCGACACTGTGAAATGAACCAACTGGAAATACACATGGTTATCATCTTCAATTTTTGTAGTCTTGTCATCCTCAGTTGCGTATAGCGTTACGGTATGATGATAATTATTACTTTGGACCCATCTGATCACAAGTGATTAAAACACAATTTTTGTGCCATAAACTTTTCGCTTTGATTTCTTGTAAGAAATCTTCAGTGACCCGGATTGTGTTAATTTTTTGTTTATGCGTTATATACTGAGTTTACAAAAAAGTTCTGGCATTCTTTGCTTTACTACTATGCAGTAATGATTTAAAGTTCTACTTATAAATTTCGTGCATAGTGATGGACATGAGTTCATTTTCCTTTCTTATAGCTGTTCTTCGTCTGCTTGCTGCCACTTGAGACTCGGTTTACACAGCACTGCGAACTGAACCCTTATTTTGACATATTCTGGATGGTGCTGCCAACTGTCGAATGTTGTCGTCAACTACTAAATGCGATTTTGTGATATTAGTGATCTTTGTGAGTATGCGTGCGTGTGTTTGTGTGTATGTGTGTGTGATAATGTAATCGTATTAATATGACTGCTTATGCAAATGTATTTTTTTATCTTGTCGTTTCTTTTATTAAGTTTAGTGCAGCGTCTGTACTGATATGTGTCTGGTCGTTTCTCACGTGTTTGCTCTCAACAGTGGCTTTCTGGATATGTTAGTTTTCCTGCATTTGTGTAAGACCGTTTATAACCACAGCATACAACGTCCTAAATGTAAACTAAATAGTGCATGTCAAAAGGCGTTATTCAAAACCGGCACCAAGGAAACCTGTGATGCATCGCAGGTCATGGATGACAGGGGTGAACGACGACTGCGGAGATCTGACGGGCGAATACAGTACAACTCCTGTGAATCTGTACGCCCAGCTGAACCACGGGACTATCAGCAGTGTCTCCTCAACGACTGTTCAGCGAACGCATGGACCTCCACAGAATGGACCTGGGTTATGCATCCATGATGATTGCTGTTCGTCAGCGACGAAGGCTGCAATTTGCACGCCAGTACCGAACTAAACCTCCACTGAGTGGCGAGAGGCGGCCTTTTCAGATGAATCACGTTTTGTGCTCCATCGGCATAAAACGTCTGAAAACAAACACACAGCAACAATCGTCGTAATGACCCAGGCCGGAGGAGGGAGTGTTAAGGAATGGGGAATGTTTTCATGGCATTGCCTGGGTGATTTCGCACAGCGGATCGACACAATAATGTATATATCCTTGAGTTCAAAAAATGGCTCTGAGCACTATGGGACTTAACATCTATGGTCATCAGTCCCGTAGAACTTAGAACTAATTAAACCTAACTAACCTAAGGACAGCACACAACACCCAGCCATCACGAGGCAGAGAAAATCCCTGACCCCGCCGGGAATCGAACCCGGGAACCCGGGCGTGGGAAGCGAGAACGCTACCGCACGACCACGAGATGCGGGCATATATCCTTAAGGACCATGTCCATGTCCACCCCCACATGCAGTTTGGTTTTCCTTGACACAACAGCTATCAGCAGGACAATGCAATGTGTCCCACAGCTCTCTGGGTACGTGCATGGTTCGAAGAGCACCAGGATCAATGTACCATACTCCCCTGGCCACCAAACTCTCTGGATTTAATCCCAGTAGCGAATCTATGGGACCATCTCGATCTGGTAGTTGGCGCCATGGATTCTCAACCAACATAACTAGCGCAGATAGACATGGCACTGGGGTCGGCATGGTTCTACATCTCTGTCGGTACCTTCCAGAACCACACCGACACTCTTCCGGAACGTCTCGCAGCAGTCTGCGCTGCAAAAGGTGGCTATTCAGGTGTCTGACAAGTGGTCACATTAATATGACTGGACAGTGTACTAACCAGTAAAGAGTCCAATAACAAAATAAAAGTTCTTAAAGCTGTTTTCAGATACGGGTGACTAACTGACGCTGGCCGGAGTGACCGTGCGGTTCTAGGCGCTACAGTATGGAGCCGAGCGACCGCTGAGGTCGCAGTTTCGAATCCTGCCTCGGGCATGGATGTGTGTGATGTCCTTAGGTTAGTTCGGTTTAATTAGTTCTAAGTTGTAGGGGACTGATGACCTCAGAATTTAAGTCGCATAGTTCTCAGAGCCATTTGAACCATTTGACTAGCTGACCACTGATATTAAAATGGGAAACAGCTAACCAGTCTGAGACACCTTAAAATGCTCGCCCTAACAAGCTGAGGAGGAGTCACTACACTTGTCCAAGAGTCACCTAAATTAGAAGGCAAGTTCGTACTAATTTCAGAGATACTCTCTTTTCATTAAATACAACACAGTTAATTAAAATATGGTATACCAAGAATGGCATGTCATAATTGTTTATGTAACAGGGAAAGTGCCGACCTGGCTAATTTTGTTTGTTTTGTCCTCTGAGTAAGTTGCTGAATGATATGCATGCCACTTATGAAATAGAAGATTAATAATATTCTCGCCTTATCATATCTCATCCGCTCCATCAACTTAGGATTGCCTGCAGTTTGGCGCCAAACGCTGTTTATTCAGTTGTAAGGCTTATTCTGAGGATGTAATTGTATAGAGCCGTCAGCTGTGTCCTCTTGTTTGAGTTCATCAGTTTAAAAGTGGGAGAGCTGTGTTGTATAAGTCAGCCAGTAAGAAGACTGCCCATGACAACTAAGCTCCTTGGGTTCAAGAACCTATCCAGCACAGAGTTACTCTTCCAGGAAGATTGAAAACAGATCACATTTCGATGCTAAGTGAAATATTAATTCTGACCTATGCACACTACCCGACAATTGTGCCAAATGTTTAAAATATCGTAAAATAGTACTTAAATACAATGATGAACCATAACACCATGACCACCTTTTAGTTTATTTATTTCCGAAGGTCCAAATTGAGCAGCAAATCTCCAAGGTCATGGAACGTTTCAGTACATGAAATTGCAACACAAAAGTGATAACAGATAAAAATCAAACGTTTATGAACCCGAAAAAAGTCAGTCCATAAGTTTAAGTATACGCAATCAACAATACCAGAAAAATCAGCTTGATTTTTCAAAGAACTCCTCAACAGAATAGGTTCAAATGACTCTGAGCACTATGGAACTTAACTTCTGAGGTCATCAGTCCCCTAGAACTTAGAACTACTTAAACCTAAGTAACCTAAGGACATCACACACATCCATGCCCGAGGCAGGATTCGAACCTGCGACCGCAGCGGTCGTGCGGTTCCAGGCTGAAGCGCCTAGAACCGCTCGGCCACCCTGGCTGGCAACAGAATAGGAGTGACCCACGAGGAAACTCTACAGTTTCGATTTGAAAGCGCGTGGATTACGGCTAAGATCTTTGAATTCGAGTGGTAGCTTATTGAAAATGGATGCAGCAGTATACTGCACACCTTCCTGCACAATAGTTAAGGAAGTCCGATCCAAATGCAGGTCTGATTTCTGCCGAGTATTAATTGAGATGCTTATTCTTGGGAATCAGTGAATATTGTTAACAAGAAATGACAGTAAGGAATACATACATACAGAATGCAATGTCAAACTACCCAGACTCGTGAACGGGGGTCGACAAGAGGTTCGTGAACTTACACCACTCATTGCCCGAATCGCCCGTTTCAGAGCCATTAATATCCTTTTAGAATAGGAAGAGTTACGTCAGAATATAATACCATACGACATAAGCGACTGAAAATAAGCAAAGTAGACTAATTTTCGTGTCGAACGATCACTCACTTCAGATACCGTTCGTAGAGAAAAAATTTCAGCATTAAGTCTTTGAAGAAGATCCTGAAAGTGGGCTTTCCACAACAGTTTACTATCTATCTGAACACCTAGAAATTTGAACTGTTCAGTTTCAGTAATCATATACCCATTCTGTGAAATGAAAACGTCAGGTTTTGTTGAATTGTTTGTTAGAAACTGTAAAAACTGAGTCTTACTATGATTTAGCAAAATGGTTCAAATGGCTCTGAGCACTATGGGACTTAACATCTAAGGTCATCAGTCCCCTAGAACGTAGAACTACTTAAACCTAACTAACCTAAGGACATCACACACATCCATGCCCGAGGCAGGATTCGAACCTGCGACCGTAGCAGTCGCGCGGTTCCAGAGTGAAGCGCCTAGAACCGCTCGGCCACACCGGCCGGCGTGAATTTATGTCATGAACTGCACTATTTGAAACTGTGCCAATGATCTACACAACATCCTTTACTATCAAGCTAGTGTCATCCGCAAACAGAAATAGAAATATTTTGGAGTTACTTGTAATACTAGAGGGCATATCATTTATATAAATAAGGAACAGGAGTGGCCCCAACGCTGATCCCTGGGGCAACCCCCCCCCCCCCCCCCCCCACGTGACAGTACCGCACTCAGACCCCATTGAGAGCTACTCCCCGTATTCCGTGTTGGTCCGCGTTTGGAACACTATACAGCAGCGATTCTGCGTGGCATGGTTTCCACAAGTTCTTGGTAGGTTTTTTTTTTGGAGTCTGCAGCACCTGGTGTCCAAGCACAGGTATCACGCAGTTCCCATAGATCGCAGGCTGGTGGTTTTTGGGTGAGAAGGTGCCCCCCCCCCCCCCCTATAGTGTTCAAGATGTGTTTCATGAAATTCAGATTAGACATATTTGTTGCCCAAAACATCAACATGAGTTGACTGTGCTGCTTCTAAAACCACTGTAGCACTATTCTTACCTTGCGATCAAGCTTACAGTGTGAACACCATTATGAACAGGTGCTGGATCGTGTTGAAAGATGCAATCGCCATCCCCGAATTGCTCTTCAACAATGGGAGGCAAGAAGGTGCTTAAAACATCAATGTAGGCCTGTTCTGCGACAGTGTCGCGCCAAACAACAAGGGGTGCAAGCCCTCTCCATGAAAAACACGACCACACCATAACACCACCGCCTCCGAATTATACTGTTGGCACTACACACGCTGGCAGATGACGTTCACAGGGCATTCCAATGTTTACGCTCCTTACACCAAGCGAGGCGTCGTTTAGCATTTACTGGGGTGATGTGTGGCTTATGAGCAGCTGCTAGGCCATGAAATCCAAGTATTCTCACCTCCCGCCTAACTGCCATAGTACTTGCAGTGGATCCTGATGCAGTTTCGAATTCCTGTGTGATGATCTGGATAGATGTCTGCCTATTACACTTTACAACCCTCTTGAACTGTCGGCGGTCTCTGTCAGTCAACAGACGAGGACGGCCTGTGCGCTTTTGTGCTGTACGTGTTCCTTCACGTTTTCACTACACTATCACTTCGGAAACAGTGGACCTATGGATGTTTAGGAGTATGGTAATCTCGCGTACAGACGTATGACACAAGTGACACCCAATCACCTGGCCACGTTCGAAGCCCGTGAGTTCCGCGGAGCGTCCCATTCTGCTCTCTCACGATGTCTAATGAGTACTGAGGTCGCTGATATGGAGTACCTGGCAGTAGATGGCAGCACAATGCAACTGATATGAAAAACGTATGTTTTGGGGGGTGTCCGGATACTTCTGATCACATAGTGTGCCTGCATACAGAGCAGGCTAGTCTCCAATCACTACATGCTGGGGTAAGGCCAAGGCGTCCAATACCTTGTAGCCTTCTCGTGCTTTCACCGTCTTTCATCAAATTTACACAGTTGCTCACGATAATAACTCGCTATCAGAATCGCCGTTTTCGAGATACTCGTTCCCAGGCACCTGTTGTCAAATTTCGCTTATGTCAGTGGATTTCTCCATTTGTGGCCCGTATTGTCTCTAAAATGATTCCCCATTTGTCTCCATTCTGCCTGTACACGAGCCAGCAACACCACCAGGCGGTACTCAACATCGCGGTGAGCTGTGGTCATCATGTTTTGGCTCATTACCGTATGTAGTCTGGAGGTCAGACATTCTATACTTTATCAAATCTAAAATCTACCTGGACTTTATCAATAATGGAGATAAAATTTTGTTCCCATCTCGAGTCAAGACATTCGCGTCTGTGAGTCTCAGGTCGATCGTATACCGTCAGACTCCCAACGGATGTGTGACTCTTAGAACGCCTTTGTTCACGCGTTTCACGCGATCACGGAGAATAGTGGAAAAGGCTAATGAGTGTGGGTGTTTCCAGAATTTGCAGGCTATTTACGTTACGAGGCGTTGGATGCCTAGTGGTGGCTTCCCAGCTTCTGGACATCAGCTGCACATTGGGCTTGTTCACATATTACGCAGCTGTAATCTAGCCGACATCGCAACTCCTGTAAAATTGCAAGGCGCGCCATTTGTCTACCTCCAGATCTTCCAGTTCAGATTATTTTGTACGAGAGTTGGAACTTAAATAGTGGGAACTATTTATTCACAACCGATACAAAAGATTTACATGTTTGCACCTGTCACTGTCCTTCAGATTAGCCACCGCCGTTGTGTAGAACCCGTTGCCAGCGATGTGGAAAGAGTAATAACCCGTTAGCGGAGTCTGTTCTGTTGATGGTGCGAATGGAGCGGTCTACTGATTGTCCAATCTCTGGAACACTTCTGAATCGAATGCCACGATGTGGTTCCTTCACCTTCGGAATCAAATCAAAGTCACAAAGACTTAAGTCCGGGGAGAATGGTGGATGTTAAAGTACTTCCCAGTTCCATCGACCGAACAGAGCAGCCACAACTTGTGCTGTACGCGCTCGCGCATTGTCGTGCAAAATGATGGATGAGTTGCGCAGAGAGTGTCGCCGCTTCTTTCGCAAAGCTGGTCGCAGGTGATGGTCCAAAAACGAACAGTAATACTGTGCATTGACGGTCTGCCGTGAGGAACGTAATGCGTTTGGATAACACCACCACAATTGAACACGAGAATCACCATACTGGGGCTATGGTGCACTTTCGACTCTCGCGGTGACCCATAATGACGCCATTCGTTGGATTGGCGTTTCAGTTTTGGCTTCGTGGTATTCGCTTCAGAACTGTTCCAGAGATTCGACAGGCAGTGGATCACTCTACTCACACCATCAACAGAACAGGCTCTGCTAACGGCGTACTACGCCTTCCACATCGCTGGCGATGGGTTCTACACAACGCTGGTGACTACTTTGAAGTACAGTAACAGGTGCAAACATGTAACTCTTTTGTATAGGTTGTGAATAAATAGTTGCCACTATTTAAGTTCCTACCCTCGTATATTCAAATAGTCAGAGTCTCTTACTTTGATATGTTCCAGGTGAGGCAGACACTTAAATTTCTCATCGACTGTAAGTCCCTGTATTCCCACTGAGTCTTTAACAGTGAAAATGCATTCCTCATTTGTAAGTGTGATTCGGTAAATCAGGACGCCGACTGTTTAAGAAACATATTTATTTATGAAAATTTCAAACTTGTTTTCCTTAGCTATTCAGTAGCCTTTTAAACATTAGCTGCAGTCGGCATTCTGTATTTTTGTGACTAGTGGATGAACCCAAAACCGTCCAGAAATAGAGACTGTCCTACAGAATCATTTTTGATTGATGATGTACCGTCTACACTATAGCAACAGGGTGACGCTTAAATTACAATACAATCGTCCTGCAGACATTTGTCTTACAAGTGGGGCCAGACTCTGTATCGATAGAACTTATCTGGAGAAAGGATCTCCCAAAACGAGAGAGACGACTACAAAGTTCCGTTAATGCAAGGAAAGTGTGGTTCGGTACCTTCACGTACTGATGTATGCTCAGTAAATGTCAGTCAGGGACTCGATAATGTGATATTAGTTCCGGAATGAGTGTTACATAGTTGCTTCCAGCAGAACCACATTTTCTAATGTGGATCTGTGCCTTATGAATCCACAATGGAAGCAGCTGATGATTTTTATCATTTCCAATAAGCAGATTAAAAGATTGCTGGCCATGAACTTGAAGGACTGCTTCAATGTCCAAACTAGTCGTTGCAAAATTCCATTATGAATCATACCTGATTATGAAGTAGTGTCGTGAGAGACAACCAGGCAGCATTAGGTTCTCACTGAGTCAACCAAACACTGGCCACGCTACGGCACCAGCACATGCCAGTGTAAATCAAATTATGTACAACCGCGTGGGCATAAAGAGCAAAATGCCATGTACGCTAACGCCTGAGGCTCGCCATGTTCACGATACGTCTCTCCCTCTACAATAGCCCCCGTATTCAGGACAAAATTGGATCAGCCAATGCGCATTGAATCACAATCTCTTATTCTTATGACTAGAGACCTAAAAGTAGAACTATATCATCAAACCATTTACTTGAAATTTTTAGTGAGGGAAATTTTACATTATGTGAGGTTTATGTCTCATTTACGACACTTCCTACTGTTTAGTGTACTTGCTTACCAAATTAAGCTATCCCTAAACGTTCCTACCACTGAATGGTATTCAGCATTTGCCAATCTGTCGTTCCTCGCGTTCACGGGTCTATTGGGTTATTCCATGTTCCACAGATCATATTGATGATAACCTTTGTGATGTGAAAAGTACCAATCGAAAAAACGATTGCAACGACCAATATATCTGGTCATTTACAGGTTTGTAACTCTCCATTTATTTCTATCCAAGAATTTCTTTGTGATATAGGAGAGGTTGGTAAGATGGAACTACTTCAATGTGGAGGGAATCTTTCACTCTGCAGTGGATTGCACGCTTTTTTTAACATCCCGGTTGACTAGAACTGTGTGCTGGACTGTGACCAGAACACGGAACAAAGCTCTTAAGGAACGATATATGAGGACTCTTAGAGGACGGGTCGTGAGTCGTGTCTGAATAGCTCAAGTATCGCCGATCTAACATAATTACTACTTCAACACGTATTGTAAACAAATTAATTACTTTGGTGGATTAATTTTGTTCACTAAGCAATTTCTGTACCAGATACACTAGTAATCACTATATGTTTTCGTTGGAGGTGGTAACGTTAGAAACAATGACTCAGGTGCTTATCTGATTCCTGTTAATGTTCAGTTGGCCTCGGGTCCTTAATATGGGAATAAAGTCACAGTCTGGTTACAATTTCCTGTTAGCTGTGCCACGCGAATAGTATCCAAATCATATATTAGACCTAAACATTTTTCGTTACAAACTGCTTGAGTGTGTAACAAAGTCAACACTATACTGAGCAGAAGACTGAGAGGCAATGGGCGAAATGAAACCGGACTATGCCACGCGATCGCGGCGTCGAAAACCTTTGTAACTCTTTGGCAATATACATATTTTGGTTATCTGTTAAGACTTAAGTTATAATGAAACTGAGAAATGCAAGTAATTTCAAAACGTATTTCTTGCGAAACTGCTTGAAATGTTTTAATTAACATAACTTGATATTTCGTTAACTTTTCTTTTTGCAGACAAAATTACTAACGTGCTCGATTCCATCTTTCAATACTTCTGTCTTTACAGCTTATTCACTTATGAAGGACTTTAACATTTGCTCACATAAATTTGAACTTTTAGTATGGTGTTCATTTTTGCAGTAAATATGGTTATTCACAAATCTGTTATCTTTTGAGGTAGTTTCTATGATTTAAGTGAAATGAAAATTACTCGTCCCTTACATGTATATAACTGGTTGACATTATTAGTTTATCCATTTACTAGATTGTCAAATAATCAAAATTGATAAATATTTATGCAAAACTGAAAGACACTGCGAAAACTGAAGGAAGAAATTACGATACGAAAAACACGTATGTATCGGATTGTACATTAGTTTTGTGTATAGTATTCTACAATACTACTTGACATTGGTAGTTACATTACACAGGCGAAAGGCAACTTTCCGTGCTCAAGTACCAGTACAGAACATAGTTTTAATGTTCCAAGAAGCTCCAAAACAGCGCACCCTGCGTTGCATACTATAAGGTTGAGTCTGGATGCAATTCCCTGGGCTGTGGCTAACCCAGTTCCCCGCAATATTCTTTCTTCCAGTAATGCTAGTCATGCAAGTTATGCAGGAGGCCTTCTGTGAAGTTTAGAAAGTAGGAAAGAGCAATATTTAAGATCCACAAAAGACAAAGTTGCCCATTCGAGTCCCGGTATAGCACAGAGCTGTAACTTACCATGAAGTTTCAGCTGTATTCTACATTTGAAAGCACACCTGCAATTAATATCTTGTGCCTTAGTGAGGATTTATCATAGAATAATATCCTCTAGGACATTAATGAATGAAAACATCTTAACTTACTGATATCTATAAAGGGCCGAGCCTTCAGATGTTGCGACGACGGGGGACCTGAGAGTGAACTTCCGAAAAATAAAATAACAGGAAAATGAAAAATTAGAAAACTGACCAGGAATTATAGAAATTACAAGCTACGTTTAACACAAGATACTTCCAACTGAGGGCCTTCCCACGTGGCTGGGCTTTCGGTCTGACGAGTAATATTCTCGAAAAATAAAGACGCACGTTTACACCCCCACAATACCTACCGCCAACAACAAATCGGACAGAGTTCGTGAGTCCACAGGTAGAACAAGCAAATCACAGAAAGCCAAGTAATGGAAGACAGAAAGGAAAAGGCTCTATACTAACGAAAGTAAATAACAAGAAGTCTGCCTTCCCAACATAGGCAGAAACTACTGAAGAAACGGTGTTCCCCTAAGTTAGAAGTTTGTGTAGTTATTGTCTGCGTATCTTTGTTCATAGGTTCATAATCTTTGGGCTAAATAATATACGACTGCTGTTAATGGCGAGTGCACATTCCTATTATATATTATGCAAATCATGACTCTGTCAAAGTTGCAAAATTATGTTGCTTCTATAATACTTAAATTAATAAATTGTTTCATTACAATAAAATATATAAAATGTATCTATGTAATATAATAATTTGGTTGGGTGACTGGTTAATTTAGGGGAGGGACTATACAGCGAGGTCATCGGTTCCATCGTATTAGGGAAGGACGGGAAGGGAAGTCAGCCTTACCCTTTCGAAGGCACCATCCCGGCATTTGCCTGAAGCGATTTAGTGAAATCGCGGAAACCTAAATCAGGATGGCCGAACGCTGGTTTGAACCGTCGTCCTACCGAAGGCGAGTCCAGTGTGCTAATCACTGCGCCACCTCGCTCGGTTATAATAATTTGCTTAGTACATCGTTTTACCATAACTTCCAAGAAATTTTAATTCAGAGAAATACTATATTGCAGTGCTTTGTTGTTAAGAAGAATGATAAAATGTTCCTTCGAACGTGTATGGATGTCCGAAGGAACACTGCCTTGTTCTCCTTAACAGCACAGGCACTGCGATATCGTATTTATCCGCCGATACTGGGCAGTGACTTTCAGTTACAGGTTCCTCCCCTGTACGGGAATTATTAATGTGTGTGTACATGTTGTGACGCAAGAACGTTGCAAGTTTGGGTCTGGCCGTGATTCGTGCATGGATAGCCAAAGCGATGAAGGCGACCGCTCGCGTAAAGCGGGATATCCGGGTTCGCCACAAATTTCAATTGTCGTCATTGCCTTATATAGCTGATGGTTGTTCGTATTCACAACTGCCAATACATTTCATGTAATTCAGGCAAATATAGTAATTGAAATTTATTTCTCTGAAAATTTGAAAAGTACGTGTGTCGTGCAATTAACCATTTGTTATATTAAACCTTTCCAATATATCATTGTTATTATAATTAAAATCGTAGTAATCCGTGACGTAGAAAAAGGGGGGGGGGGGATGGCGACAAGTTATACTGAAAGGGAGAAAGGGGACGCTGGGCAACAGAGACAGTAACAAATTTTTACCTCTCCCCTCCCCCCTCCCTCTCCACCTTTACCACCATCACCACCACCACCACCGGAAACCGAAACTTTGATTCGCGAGAGTTTTTGTGTCCCATAACTATCTGGACTGCTGTAAAGTATACGTTCTTCGCTACCGAAGAGGCTCGCTAAACGTTTTCTTTTTGTTTTGGTCCCCAATAATACTAACAGATTTGAGAATCAATAAACGGAACCAAAGAATGAGGCAGCTGCTTGTCGCTAGTCGGTATGCGGCGGAGTCCTGCTGCGGAGCAGAACAAGCTTTTCCTCCCACTTCGTCAGAGCCAGTCTTCTCCGCCCACGCATCAGCCCGGCGTCCACTTGCCGCAGATTAGACAGCACGTAATCCCTGTTAGGTCTAGCTGGGGCCCACAAAGCACTTCAAAGCATTAGCCTGTCCCGCTGGCCCATTAGCTGGAAAGCATGGCGAACCCTTGTGGACGCTCTCCCGGTGGCTGCGCGACTCTGTTTGTAGCTTAAGTTCTCGCCCTACGCTGCCCCTCATCACTATTTAAAGCTCTTCATTTATTATTCACACACCAAAAAGGAGCTAACGGTGAACATCTCCTGACATGAATCCATAACCATTGGGCAAACATGAGGAGCCGATAGAAGCTTCTGTTGCTACAAGAAGACACACGCCGACCCCTAAAGTTCCAAGTTCTTGTAGGAACCTAAGAAACATTTTTTTTACTTTTTAGTAAAGTTCCCAGTACTGCGTGGCTCACTGCCAATAACATTTTGTCCTATTTTTCATTACTATCCATCTTCCGAATTTCTCTTTCAGAATTTTTCCTTCTCAATCACAACGAATTCGTGTTACGTCATTTTTGCAGAAATTCAATTTCAGTGACTTTAAAATGTCATCTAGTGGCAAACAATGCTATCAGACTAATAGGAGAAAGTATTTCGATTTCTTTTTCGGCAAAAAAACGCTCGTGTAACTCAGGACAGAGTTCCGTCCTGATGTTATATACGTCTGCGAATTCTTTCCGGTCTTATGCTGCGAGTCACAAAACTAATTCTCTTTACCCGTTGCTTGAGTGTTACTGTCATTATTTCCATCAATAAAATTCAAAGAGAAATATCTTAAATGTAAGTAATTGATTCTATTTTGATACGAGTTCAACAATCTCCCTAAAATTACCAGATACGTTAAGAAAATAGCAGGAATTTTTGTTTTTTGAAAAAAATTTATTTACTCGTTTACTTCGATGTTATTGGCTTCAAAATAGTGCTTATTATGTACTGCATACATAAGCCAGTGCTTTTTCTAATCACTGGAACACTCTTGGAACTCGTTCTTTGGAATACCTTTTACTCACTCGGGGATGTGCTTTTAATTTCATCTGTGCTTATAAAACCACGACCCGTTAAGTTTTCATTGTTTTTGGAAACTGAAAAACGTCACATGGGACCATTTTCAGTGAATATGGAGGCATGAAAAGCATCATTACAATTTTGTTTCTGGCAAAAGTTTCACGAAGAAGGAAGGAAGTCTGAGCAGATGCAAATGCCATGAATATTTAAGCACAACTTCTGACGCTTTTCTTAAGACTGCTACACTTAAATGGCGTTGAACTTGTAAGTAATGGTAACGGCGTTGAACATGTAAGTAATGGTCTTTATTAATCTTTCTATTTTGTGGCAAGAACTCCATGGTGCACTACGCCGTTAGAATCGCAGAACAGAGTGAGAATAACATCCACATTTGACCACACTTATCGAGTATTTTGGGTCTTAACCGATCCAGAATGTTTCAACTGGAACGATGGAGGTTTCGACGTCACATCCGTAAATCCATATTTCATGACTCGTCACGTACTAGTATTTCTGCATCGTTGTTGATTTCATCTAGCGACTCGAGGGTAACTTGCATTCACCGCTGTTCTTGTTCGAAATTTAACAACTTTGGAACAAATTTTACTGGCACAAGTTTCATAACCAAAACGTTCGAAAAACTTTCATGGAATGTGTCAGTTAATATGTAATCATTGTCAGCGACTTCTCTGATTGTGGGTCTTCGACTGTTCATAACCATTTCCTTTACTTTTTCCACGATTTAAGCGTTTGATAATGTGCTGGGACATTCATGTCTCTCGTGATCTTCAGCTTCTTCACAGTCTTTTTCAGAATGCCTTAGTTTTCTCATAGCAAACACACCAAACGCAATATTTAACTTCTCTAAAACTTTGCTGCTCTCTATTTCTTTCTAAAAATCAAAATTTAATACAGATTCTCTGATCCATATTTAGACCAAATAAATAACCGCTGATATTACCAAAACACATACAACCATTTTGACAGCTGACAGTAGACTAAATACCCGAAATTACCAATGCTATACAGATGCTACTGAGATATTTTCACAACATAACTAAACAATCACTCGAATTGGCCTAATTTTAATACAACACGAGAAATTACAAAAATTCCACTTACGTATCGAAGAAACCTTCAATAAGATAAATAAAAGTAAGTTATAGTACACTATTAAGAGAAATTTAGTCGATGATGAAGAATATCGATTTTTAGCTATCGATTAAACTGGTTTACAACAACAAGCTACTAAAACATGATTTCATAGCACGATTATGCTTTCATGCAATAAGAGTTGCATACAATTTCAACACAAAGACGTATTATCTAACGAAAACAAACAATTCAGCACGTCGGGTTCAATTGGCTGCGCTTTACCACAGAAATAATAAACAGTTGTTATAAAATTACCCTCAAAATAGTGTCATAAATGCAATTATACACTACAAATTAAATGAACTCGATTTACATAAATAAACGGTATCTCAATAGCCTTACAAGCTGCCTGCATGTTATACTTGGCATGTCGATATATAGGCTGGGATAATCATTCAGTTAACAGAATAATCAAAAGATCAGCATGCTTTACAAATGAACGAATCCAAACTGATGATAAGATACATACGGAATTGAAAATACAGCAAAATTCAAATATCTTCCATAAAAATAACATTAATAGTAGCAAAAAGTCTAGCGTCTGTAGTCATTACCAGACAATCTCTCTTCTCGAAAACACCATAAATACAAAAGCAGTTTTGAATTTGAGGTGCAAACCATGGATCTAATGATAACTGACCTAAACTCAAGGGATTTTAGTTATACACATTCTAAATATGAAATCATCATGTGGTGCAGAGATGTTTCACGCAGATTACTTACAGTTAACAATGCATTGAAACTTTAAGAACTCTTCTGGATTTGTGGAAGTATGTGAAATTTTATGCTTGTGTGATTTCCGAGCGTCGAAAGTTACTGAGTAATTCAGAGATATCTACTTCTGTCAGGTCAAAAAGCAACTTTTGCAACGTATGATGAATGTTAATACAAATAATTGATTAAAGCTTCAAATTAGTAAAGTCGTATTACTTTTTTAAATTGTTTTCTTCAAATTTCATATTAGTAAAGGTGGGATCTAAATATCATCGAGTCAGTTCAAAAAGGAGACAATGAAGAGCCGACAGCTGAGTGATCACATACTTAACAAGCATGGTTAACACATTAGGAATCGAACATCACTTAAAACTGTAAAACTGACCTGGTTTTAATGTAAGGAATAAAGAAAAAATCTGAAACCGTGCTTCAAAAAGTAATACTAAGAAATGCTGTGAAGGCATATCAGACAAATGCTTCTGTTAGAAGGTGCACGCGCATGTTCAAAAACACTTCCTTCTCATAAGAACCGTCCGAGAGAAACAGAGACAGCAGGTACTGTTCCGCAAGATAGATAAAAGAGCGCCAAAGAATTGCAATTCCTTCTGTGTCACTGAAGAAAATAAGGATTTCATCACGATTAATATGCAAGCACCAACTTGAAAACCATGATATTAACACCATAAAAGTTGAGAATGCGTATTGAATGAGCAAATATTTTATTCTTTTCAAGGTTTCGTTCATCTTTGTGATTCTTTCAATGATTCACGGCTAAGTAGACCAGGAGCAATTTAAATAAATCGTTCTACATCCACTGTCAGAAATTTTTTGTTTATTAATGCGCACGAGCAGTTTTGAGGCACTCAACTTCGTTATAAAATGTTAAGGGCATCGTTATGTCGAACACCCAAACATTATGTGAAGAGAAATAGTGTAGATGGATGTGATTTCTTGTTGTATATTTCGATCGCCAATAAATTCCTTACATTAAAATACGCTGCATCTCTTCTTGAAGGATGCTATGAACGAAACAAACAGTTATCACTGTTCTTTCAGTGATGAGACGTTATGATTAATGCATTAGTCGATAAATGAGATTGTTTCAAGACATTCAGTTACATTAATAAAGGAACGAAAAATTCTAACAGTGGCTGCGGATGAATTTATTCAACGTATTCCTGACTTTACGTCTTATTGACTATAACTTTTAGTGTCAGGCACTTAATGACAAACGATACGATCAGAAAGCATAACATAAGGCCTATAAACATAGGCAACAGTAAGCATATTGGTAGTTGTTTTCGCAGTGCTACTTTATGTTGAAGTACACTAATTGCCGCATACGCATTTATCGGCACCAAAAAGGACAATAACACACTCATCCCAGTGTGTCCCACCTCATTTGGCCACCTCACATATTTCCCAAACGAAACAAAACGTGCAAAACTTAATTGGCCATTGATGAACCCAGGTCACATGTTCACACAGTGGGCAAGAACCCACAATCCATACAAGTTAACAAACATCTCTTTAAACACAAAGTGCCTTTTTTAAAATGACACATGTATATTTTTTCCTCCAAAACGAAAAATAGAGGTACTGCTCTAAACCATATACCATCTGGAATACAGTTTCTGCTGTAAGGTCGTAATGCGGTTTTCCTTTACTCTCTTGAAGCTTGCTGTAGGCAACCTTTGCTCTGCGTACTACAGCAGAAACTGTGGCGCGGCTTCCATCCTTTAAAGTCTACATACAGGAAGTATGAGGTTTAGAACAGTGAAAACATGTCTCGCGTCACTAATTATACGTCTAGTTTTCATGTCTGTAGAAAAAACATATATGTGCCTTTCACAAAAACGTAAATTGGTGTGAAAGTGATGTTTGTTTACATTTATCGATCGTGCAACCTTGCCCATTGTGTGAGCCCCTGACATAGGTGCATACCTGGCCTATTGCATTTTTTACGTTTTCCAGAAGTAGATGAGGTGGCAGAGGTAGGTTGGACGCCCTGTATATACACCGATGGGGAAAAAATCGCAACACCAAAAAATAATTAATGTAGAGTAATGAAATTTCGGGAATACATGTGTCTAGGTAACATATTTAAATGATTACCATTGCAAGATCACAGGTTAATATAAGATCAAGATAAGCTATTGTAAATATGAAATGCTGATACAGTAACAACTGGAGTAGCCGCCAGAATATTTTATGCAAGCATGAAAACGTTCAAGCATTGTGTTATACAGGTGCCTATGTCAGTTGTGGGTTGGAGTTCCACGCTAGTTGCGCTTGGTCGGTCAATACAGGGACGGTTAATGCTGATTGTGGATAACGTTGGAGTTGTCTTTCGATGATGTTCCATGTGTGCTTGACTGGGGACAGACCTGTTGATCGAGCAGGCCAGTGCAACATATCGACACTCTGTAGAACTTGTTGGGTTACAACAGCGGTATATGGCCGAAGAAACAGCTACCTGAAATGCTGTTTATGAATGGCAGCACAACAGGTCGTATCAACACATTAACATACAAATTTGCAGTGAGGCTGAATGGGATAACCACGAGAGTGCCCCTGCTGTTATGCTAAACCGCACCCCACACCATCACTCCAGCTGCAGGTCCAGTGTGTCTAGCACGCAGACAGGTTGGTTACACGCCCACAACTGGCTTCCTTCTAACCGACACACAGCCATCACTGGCACCAAGGCAGAATCAGCTTTCATTAGAAAACGCAACAGACTTCCTCCCTGCCCTCCGAAGAGCTCTCGCTTGTGTCAAGTCCTACCAAGTAAATGACGTGCAAGTTTCTGTGGCCCGCTAGAGTTAGTGAGTAAATTGCTCCAAATTTTTGGATACACATATTGATGAAAACTTGAACTCGAAAAAACATACTACTAAGTCGCTCGAACGATTAACACTGAAGTCCCAAATGGCGGTGATTTGGAGTCAGTGAAATGCACGCTACAGGGCGTCTGGCTCGGATCTTTCCTTGAAGAAACCAATTTTTAACCGTTCGTTGCGTCACTGCGGTGCCAACTGCTGCTCAAATTTCTGCTGCATATGCAGTGCCACGCGCCAAATCTATACGCCGAACACGATGGTCTTCCCTCTGGGTAGAGCCACCTTGTCGCCTGGAGCCCGGTCTTCTTGTGATCATACATTCTTGTGACCACCGCTGCCAGCAATCATGTTTAGTGGCTACATGCCTTCCAAGTCTTTCCGCAGTATGGCAGAAGAAATATCCAGCTTCTTGTAGCCCTATCACACGACCTCGTTCAAACTCAGTGAGGTGCTGATAATGGTGTCATTGTTGCCTTAAAGGCATTCTTGACTAACGTCAACACAGTACGCCTAATCCCAAAGGTAACTAATACAGGACCGTTATACCGTGTATTTGAAGCAAACTTTATTTGCATCCTCATAGTGCCGCTGTTAGCGCTACTCTTATAAGACATCTTTCAGATGTAGAAAAACGTCTACCAACTTTCGTTTGTCTCGCGCTGGTCCTTCTCGGTGTTGCGATTTTTTTCCCGTCAGTCTACAAGCGGAAATAATAAAAACCTACACTTCACACTGGTTTGTGTACACTACCAAGTAAATTAACAGCAAGTTTCTGTGGTCCACAGCAGTCAGTGAACGGAACAGGCTGTTCAAAATTTTGATGAAAACTTGAACTCGATAAATCATACTACTCAGCTGCTCAAACAATTAATTGCAGCTACTTTTGCTTTTCGTCTAATTCCTAGTCTTGGGAAAAAATAATCAGTCTCCTGATATATTGTGTATATTTTCACTCAAAAATATCGTATTGGGATAATTCATCACTTATGAAGAAAGAATAGACTGCACAAGAGCGAGCACTAAGATAAATGTATGGTGTTCACTCATAGTCACCATGTAGCTACCTCTTCAAGAAGTTGGGCATTTTAACTGCACCATCATAATACAAATATTTGCTAATGAAATTTTTCATACATTATCCATTCCAATTTCAGAGCAGTAATGTTGTCCATGTCTACAACACTAGATGAAAGTATACATTAATTACCCATTATTGTAGCTGTCAGTGCTCAAAAAGGATTTCAATATGCAGCAACAAAATGTTTTAATTATTTGCCCAATAACGTAAAACGTCTGACAGGTAGCAAAGTAAGTTTTAATTCTAACCTAAAACCATTTCTGCTACACAACTTCTATTCCGTGGACGGAAAAAAATAGTCTCTACGATTAGTTGCTTGAGTGTACGAGTAGGGATAAAAATAATAAGTTCATTAATTTTAGCACTAATCGTATGTACATACCCTGTAAAATTACTCGTTCTATAGCACTTCGATTAAAGAATCGTTAAAATAATCTACGGAACATGTAACTAACTAACATTTAAAAAATCACCTTAGATTTTCATACAAATTCAGTTTTATTTTCCAATAAAAGTACTAGTACATAAAGGGTTCAGTACAAATATAAAGCTAATACCGTCTTACTAACGAACGACCTTTATTTTGTGATATTATGTTTTCCACTTCAGGGATTTTTTCCCCATTTTTTTGCCTTCAAAGCGGACTCAAGATGGATGTCAATGCTTTTGATTCTGAGAGGAGATTTATTCCTCCTTACGGTTATAAATTACTCCTCACAACAATAAGTACTCCCAAATATTACTAAAAATTGATAATATATATCTTACATGCATTTTCAGCTGCTTTCCCGAAGAAAATAGTTTATATTTGACTGTCTTAATCAGATTACACAATTTGAGACTGATCAATTATTTTCGTTGGAGTTTTAATTTTAATTCGAGCAAATGTGTTGTTTCATCAGTCGTGAAAGATAAAACTTGTAACCAAATGACGTCACAAAACAGCCTCGTGTCGTGGCCTTTAGTAGTAGTAGTATGGTATTCTGCCTTACGGCAGGTCTTGTCATGAGTTAAGCATCTTCCACTTTTGTCTGTACATAGCCAGTCTTTTCATTTCTGAATATTTGCTTCCTTTGATATTTTCCAGCATCTGATACCTTCTTTTTCCTCTTCCCCTTTTTCCCTCCTCCATTCCTTCTATTCCTTCCTTCAATAAACAGTCCCTCCTCAAACAATGTCCAATCCAGTTCCGTTTTCTCTTTCTGATGACTTTCAGCATGTTTCTTTCTTCTCCAACTATTCTTAATACTTCTTCATTCCTTACTCGGTCTTCCCATTTCACTTTTTCCATTCTCCTCCATATCCACATCTCTAGTGCCTCCAATCTTCTTTCATCTTCCTTCCTCAATGTCCAGGTCTCCGCACCATATAGTGCAACGCTCCAGATGTAACATTTGGCAAGTCTTTTCCTCAGATCTTTGTTTATTGGTCCATAAAGTAATTTCTGTTTCCTCTTGAATCCTTCATTTGACATTGCAGTTCTTTTTCTAATTTCTGTTGAGCAATACATACCATCCATTATTACACTTCCCAAGTAACTGAAATTATTCATTTGCTCTGTTTCCTCTCCCCTTATTTTCATACGGCATTTTCTCCACTTTCCTCCAAATACCATGTTTTTCGTTTTCTTCTTGTTAATCTTTATTCCATATTCTTCTAAGTTTGTGTTCAGATCATCTAACATTTGTTCCATGTCTGTTGCACTCTCTGCCATCACAACCATGTCGTCTGCAAATCTTATACACTCCACTCTCCGACCCCCTATACAAACTCCTGTCCTTCCATCAAAACTTTCACTAATAATTTCCTCCAGATATATATTGAACAGTGTTGATGATAAACAACAACCTTGTCTTACATCTCTTCCCAGTTCAATTTCTTCACTCATCACACCTCCTATTCTTACTCTTGCCCTCTGGTTCAAATATAAATTTCTAATTAGCCGTCTCTCCCTCCAGTCAACTCCATATTTCCTTAGGATTTCCATCAGTTTGTCCCATCTGACAAAGCCAAAAAGCTTTCTCAAGATCAATGAACACAACACACACCTTTCTTTTCTTCTCCATTTACCTCTCCCCTATCACTCTCAGTAGCCCAATGGCATCTCTAGTTCCCACTCCTCGCCTGAAACCAAATTGTCCATCTCCTATTACGCAGTTCAGCTTTCCATATAGCCTTCTGTTGAGCGTCCTCAGCAAGACTTTGGCTGCATGCGATATCAGGCTCACTGTTCTATGTTCCTCACACTTTTTGCTGTTCCTTTTCTATAGGTATTAAGATATTTTCTGTAAAGTCCTTTGGCCATGTTCTTGTCATGTATATTTGATTACACAATTCAATCAACTCCCTTTTCCTTTCTTTTTCCAATGACTTTAACAGTTCCACAGGAATCTCATCAATTCCCATTGCCTTTCCATTTTTCATCTCCTTCATAGATTCTTCAGTCTCACTAGTTAGTATTGCATTTCCTTTGTCATCATCTGCAACTTTATCTTCTTCTTCTTCTATCCCAAGGCCTTCTTCAATTGATCGGCTGTCTGCAGCGTATAGCCATTCTATATATTCTTCCCATCTTCTTATTATTTCTTGGGGTTCACTCACCATTTTACCGTCTGCTGCCTCTACTTCCTTTGGTCCATTGTTGTTTCTCTTTTCCCTGAATGTCAAACCTATTGCTTCTTTGTACATCAAATCATATTTTCCTTCTTTCTCTAATTTCCCTATCTTTTCACACTTTTCTGTCAGCCATTTCTCCTTAGCTTTTTCAGTCTCCCTTCTTAATTCATTATTTAACTTCCTGTAGTTGCGCTTCCCTTCTTCTGCGTTTACCGTTTTCCATTTCCTGCGATCATCCATCTTGGTTATCATATCTAGCGTTACCCATTCTTTCTTTACTTTTTTCCTCTCCTTGACTCCAAGCGTTCTCTTAGCTGCCTTTTTGATCCCATTTTTAAAACGATCCCATCTTCCTTCTGTGCATTCCGCTTCCTGTCCTTTCCTCATGATTTCACAATATGCTTTCTCTAATTTTTCAGAATTTCCTTTGTCTTTCAGTTTCTCAAAGTTAATGTGCTCTCTCTTCTGTCCTTACCAGGTTCTTTTCAATTTAACTAGGACTTCAGCTATTACTAATATATGATATGAATAAATATCTGCCACTGGATAGCTTTTGACACTCTTTAGGCAATTTCGGTTTCTTTGTTGTATCATTATGTAATCAATTTGATATCTTTTGTTGTCAAATCGAGATATCCAAGTACACCGTCGTCCTTTGTGGTTATCAAATAGAGTATTTCCAACTACCATGAAATTTTCATTGCAGTATTCCAACAATCTTTGCCCTCTCTCATTTCTTTCTCCCAGTCCAAATTTTCCCAGAGCTTTTCCTTCTGGTCCTTCACCAACTAACGCATTCCAATCACCCATAATAACAATACATGCATTTCTTTTCTCTCTCTCTCTGCTAAGTTTTCTACCGTCTCATAACATTCTTTTACCTCTTCATCTGAATGATTACTTGTTGGCATATAGACCTGGATGATAACTAAGTCTTTCTTTTTCCCTTTCAATCTCATCATCATTATTCTTCCACTAACATGTTCAACCTTGATAACCTTGCCCTTCAGTCTTTTACCTATCAAAATTCCAACGCCATACATTCCATTTTTATCTTCACCTGAGTAGTACAATCGGAAGTCCTCACTTTCTAGTTCTCCACAACCACCCCATCTCACCTCACACATTCCGAGTACATCCAATTTGTTTCTTGTCATTTCATGTTTGGCGTTTTCTAACTTCCCTTCCTGGAGAAGGGTTAAAACATTCCACGTCCCAATTCTCAATAAGTCTTCCTTCTTCTTCTTCTCCTTCCTTCATTTCCCTTTTGCCCTACTCTCTGGAGCTCTCGTTGTACTCCTCTCCCGGAGATCCGATTGAGGGGAAGCTTTACCTCCGGAATATTGTACAGAGAGGTCCATCCCATGAACGTCTCGGGAAGTAATTCCAGTGGTGGTTTCCCGTTGCCTTTAGCTGTCAGTAATTTACACAGTTCCCTTTCCAGTCCACAACTGCTTAAGAATCTCATAGCACGATAGCCAATGTATACCAGTATAGAGGACAAATGGGAATATTTGCTTTCGAGTTCACTTAAGAAATCAGAGACCTGTTACTTATTTAAGCTTCGAGGTCTAACGAAATTAATTTCGTTGGTAGATTCCACCCCGCTTCCCAGGTTTATTACTTTGGCATGTAATACTTCTTAGTTTATAATGAAAGTCATATGTTTCTTTCGCAGTAATGACACGAGAACTTTGTTTTCTAGGTTATAAATATGCTACAGCAATAGTTACATAAGTTAAATTTGGCAGAGGCCTGCTGAAACAGGCTTATATCTTTTCCTGTATTAGTTTGAAACATTGGTAATAGCGCCATTAATTCTTGAACATTTTTAAATTTGCGTCGAATGTAGAAAGAACCACAGATAACGCAGCTGTGCCCACAATTTCCATGCTCCAGGCGCAGTCTATGGAGAAATATTCGAATTAAAATTAGCCTTTCTAAATTCTAGTGCTTAAATTATCCGCAAAATCAGTAATTCTTCCCATAACAGTATATCAGTAAAAAGAGAATATTTGATAAACGTTAACGTTTTCCACGCAAATGATATCTGCCTTATTAATTAGGTTTCGAATTTTCTCTTTATGACTACCATTTGGTTTCGATAACCACATAAGGAATGCAAAATGATGAATTACGTCAATAATACGTTGCGTAACACAGAGCTATAGAATGTGTAAGTAGCGTGAATAAAAGGACGCTATGTGCAAGAAGCATGAAGCGCCCTTTGAATGTATCCTGATAGCTAAAAGAGCCACGTGCACTTTGAATAAGAAAATGCTATTTGACACTGAAATCAATATAAAAGATAGGGTCGCCACCAACTCTAGCCACACGACAAAGAAGAGGTAGCACTGAGTCGGAAAATTACTTAAATTATCAATGAGAAAAACTCACAAAAGAACATTCATTGTAAAGTCATTGATAAAGAATGGGATGTAGTTATTAATATGATCCAGGCATTCTTCCCGTGAATCAAATATTGAGTAAAGTAAAGAGGGCGTGAACACCATGGGTAAGTGCAGCCTGCAGCAAGATTCGTGAAAACACGATCTATTCCAGAGCATTTGTTTCAGATAAAAAAAGGGACACTAATCACTACACCTGTGCACATGGAAACGCTATAGGTGGGCCAACAAGGAAAACTACAAGGTAAATGGCGAAGGTAACGGCGACGTAACATCGGTACACAAGATAAGATTGAAGGCAAAATTATTTATTCCTTAAAACATTGATGTAGTGCATCTATAGACTGCTGTTGCATGCTAACTATGTACAATTGCTTGTGAAATACTACACGTTTCATGACAGACTCGCGTGCCCACTCGGTCCGCGGAGACAATTTCTATGGACCGTGGCCAAATTTTAATCACATGAGACAAAGAAAATTCACAAATACACAAAAATTACCAAGATCCGGAAAAGATTAGAAGCATACACACACAGTTGTAGGCACATAAACATTCACACTGAACGGAGGGCACTTCAACATATGCAACTCCTTTGTGCTGCGTTCCTCTCACAGATCAAAGTCAAGACTGCATTGGGAATCAAACTGAAAGTCTACAAAAGCCTTGCATTCCCTGCTGCAACCCAGCAAGTAAATATTTATAAGACGAAATTCGAGACCAAAAGCTAAAAGCTCCCCTCTCTATGTGACAACGCGCCACGCGGTCAGTCCAACTCACCCTTCTTCGACTGGAGCACAGCTGTGTACGCTTCCCGTACCGGCGGCAGACTGCCTCCCGCTTCTCCAGCCTCTTCCACGCTCCGCGTGGACAGGAAAAACCCCAGGATGCCATTTCCGCCACCAGCCTAACGCAGGTGGATTTCTCCCAAGTAGCGGAAACCTCTTTGCCGACTTGACCACTACGAGAGTTGGCAATGAAAGGTGGCTACAGGACCCTTTCAAATGTTTTACTTAAAATAATTTTTTCTTCAAGAGTTGCTTACCAAAACCTAAATTACAGACTGAATTTATAAATGTAACGTAAATAAACGTAATTTTCACCGAAGGCGAAATGTTGCTATTTAACGTATGGAATAGAAATCAAATTAAACAAAGAACTGTTGTTTCTGGGCAGCTGCTTGCATTATTCTTACTGATACTACACTATGTGCTTACTTTTCTTGATCATTAAAAGAGAACTTTTCCCTTTAAGATATGTCAACTAAAGCAATTGCAACAAAGTTTTTTGCGAGGTAATTGCAGATTTCGTAGCTGCATAAGACAATGAACTTCAGAGAGAAAGCTACAATCCGCCTTTTTCTGTTTCGTGTACGAAAGCAGGCGGTGTTGACTCACTCATTTGTTCTGCTACACCCTGGAAAAACCTGTGCATCTAAAAACGACACATCGGTTGGCGATTACACTCATAGACCGCAAAAATATGTTTCGTGTACTAAATGCACTCTATGGGATGCTAAATGGTGTACAATAACATCTTTATCTTAAAACGATTTTTTTTATGTTGGTTATACGCAGCAGAATGGGATTTAGTTGCTAATTTGATTTCAAAAATGACCGGCCGGAGTGGCCGAGCGGTTCTAGGAGCTACAGTCTGAAACCGCGCGGCCGCTGCGGTCGCAGGTTCGAATCCTGCCTCGGGCCTGGATGTGTGTAATGTTCTTAGGTTAGTTAGGTTTAAGTAGTTCTAAGTTCTAGGGGACTGATGACCTCAGAAGTTAAGTCCCACAGTGCTCAGAGCCATTTGAACCATTTGATTTCAAAAAGGAACTCGTTATACGTAATTTTTTTAACTATCATGCTTTCTTTGTCAAAATAATAATGCTCAGCAATTTCTGAGAGCTCCAATACAACAAGCTTTTATATACATTCTTCATCAAGTTTGGTGCAAGATAAACGAATTATAAGCAACCAATTTCTGATCTCAGAGTGAGTCTCCAGATTTTTTGAGAATTCTGATGTTTCAAATTACATGTGAAATAAGTTTTACAGGCGCTTTCTCTGTTTTTTGTCGTCAATACATGTGGTTATCACTTTCTTAAACAAGTGCTCGCGTAACCTCTGTCTTCAGAAATCACTTCTACTTTGAACTAACGCCAAAGAGTCAGGTGTGCATACTGTGAGCTGCCTGTGTTAGTACTTCATATGCAAACGAAACAGAAAGAAGAAAAGCGAGTACCGTACCGTCAGCTATCAAATAACCGCATGCTTTATAAGCACGTGAAACATTTAGCTTGGCCTTTGTGAAAGAGCTGTTCCGGTATAAATTCAGGATTGAAAATAATGTGTAACACCGTAGCTCTAATGCTCTACTGATTTATTTCGCCTTTTGTTTTATTTAATGTTATATCGTTGAGTTTCTGTATATGTTGTTGGACTCAACAAAATTTCTTTCAGAGGGTAACACAGCACTGTGACTTTATACTATAATTGCTTTGACTAATAATTTCATTATACGAACAGCCTCCAGCTTAGAGGTTATGGTATATCTGTAGCAGACGGTAGTGTTATAAACTGTCGTCAAACTTAAATTAGGACAGCCCCAAGGGAACTGCTGTAAGCAGTATACAACAATAATGATAAATGCTGCTGAACTCGTTTACGGTACTCAGTTACACATTTCTACTTGTAAGAGATTTGAACATCAGATATAAAATAAAAAAGAACATATCTAGGATACTTTTCTGTATAAGAAGGGATTGGTTCCATGACTGTGGCTGTTGCTCTTCCCTTTTTATTCATTTGTTCCATCGTTATCGTTCTTCACTACTTACTACTTGAGTTTCACCACTTTCACAAGGTCTCTGTTTCTCGTAGTCTACCTTCAGTCGAAAACTTTCTAGCTGAATAATTTTCTCCTTTATTTTTCACTTCCTAATGTTTAGTTATTTCTCTGATAAACGTTAGTGTTACTCTTCTTTCTGTTATTACTCGTTCTATGTGTAAATTCTTTGCAAAAAGATGTAGGCCTATCGTAACAAATTAGATCAGGCATCATGTCATACTGGATGTACTGAACGGCAAATCATAAGACCAACTGTAACACGGTTACATTAGGCAACATGTCTCATAATGCATATACTACACAAAAATCATAAGATCTATTGTCACACTGTTACTTTGGGCAACATGTTTCAGAATGAATGTGAGGCAAAGAAAGCGTAAGGCCCATTGTAACACAGTAACAGTAACATAGTGCATGTACTGATAAATGAAAAGGATACCTCCTCATACACCGGAGGGGTCTGATGGCTCTAGCTTTACTTGGATGAATAAATTCATAAATAAATTAATTAATTGGATCTGAGAAAGATGATGTAGCAGAGTTTCTCATTAATAACGTACATCTTGTAAGCTCGTAAAGTTTCTAGTAAAGAAATACGACAGCGTGACGAAAAGTAATGCTTTCCAATTTCTTATTTGAATACTCAAAATTTGTAAATGAAACAAACTTTGTTAACCTTCTACATCTTTATTCTTCATATGTACATATTTATTTTTGAACATTGTCAACCTGCTGGCGAACACATTTCTCCCAGCGAGTGACTAGTTTGTTGATACCGTCTCTGTAAAATGTTTGACTTAGTTGACGGAGCCAAAACCCCACCTCTGCTTACACCGCTTTATCACTATCAAAGTGAAGTCCTCGAAGGTATTCTCTCTAAGTTTTGGAAGCAGATGAAAATAGTGTGGGGACAAGTTGGAGCTCTATGAGGATGATCGATGACAGTGAACGCAAGGCGTCATATGGTTTTAGTTGTCGCAGTGCTCAGGTATAGTATTGCACTGTCAAGCTGAAGGAGAAGGTGCTCCATGTGTGGACGAACTCTTCGAATTCGAAACTAGATTACAAGCATACTATTTCTCATGCATCGACATACACCTAAGCGCCAAAGAAACCGGTATAGGCATGCATATTAAAAAACAGAGACATATAAACAGGCAGAATACGGCACTGCGGTCAGCAACGCCTATATAAGACTACAAGTGTCTGGCGCAGTTGTTAGATCGGTTACTGCTGCTACTATGGTACCCTATCAAGATTTAAGAGAGTTTGAACATGATGTTATAGTCGACGCACGAGCGATTGGACACTGCATCTTCGAGGTAGCGATGAAGTGAGGGTTTTCCCGTACGGCTATTTCATGAGTGTATCATGAATATCAGGAATCCGATAAAACATCAAATCTCCGACATCGATGGAGCCGGAAAAAGATCTTGGAAGAACGGGACCAACGGCGACTGAAGAGAATCGTTCAACATGACAGAAGGGCAACCTCAAATTGCTGCAGATTTCAATTCTGGGCATCAACAAATATCAGCGTGAGAACCATTCAACGAAACATCATTGATAGGGGCCTGCGAAGCCGAAGGCACCCGTTAACACCGACATTGGACTGTTGATGGCTGGGGTCATGTTGTCTGGTCGGACGAGTCTCGTTTCAAATTGTATCGAGCGAATGGACATTTATGGGTAAGGAGACAAATTCATAAATACATGGACCCTTTATGTCAGCAGGGAATTGTTCAAGCTGGTGGAGGCTCTATAATTGTGTTGGGTGTGTGCAGTCGGAGTGATATGGGACCCCTGATACGTCTAGATACGACTCTGACAAGTGACACGCACGTAAGCATCCTGTCTGATCACCTGCATCCATTCATGTCCATTGTGCATCTCGACGGACTTGGGCAATTCCAGCAGGACAATGCGACACCCCACACGTTTAGAATTGCTACAGATTGGCTCCAGAGCACTCTTCTGAGTTTAAACACTTCCGTTGACCACCAAACTACCAGACATGAACGTTATTGAGCATATCGGGGATGCCTTGCAACGTGCTGTTCAGAAGAGTTCTTCATCTTCTCGTACTCTTACGGATCTATGAACAGCCCTGCAGGATTCATGGTGTCAATTCGCTCCAGCATTACTTCAGACATTAGTCGAGTCCATGTCACGGAGTGCTGCAGCACTTCTGTGTGCTCGTGGAGGCCCTAGCGATATTAGGCAGGTGTACCAGTTTCTTTGACTCTTCATTGTAGCTACGGTACATTTGCCATGGTATACGCCACAATTCGGAAACATCCAGGTGCAGGGTTTCAACTTGCGTCAGCAAAGCGGGAAAGTCGACCGAGTAATATGCATGACTCGTAATACCTCAACCGATATTGAGGGCAGAACAAAAATTTCGGAGTCATTAATTTGCAGCACGCCGTCGTGTTTTCAGTGCAAAACCTTTCTGATGTATCATTTTCGGAGTTAGTGTTACGGGAAAAGTTTTTTGGTCTATATGAATTTTTTCTGCATACCAGGAAGATTTAATAAAGTGCGACAGTGTAATCGTACGGAGACATCTGTAGCTGCTATGTCTGTAAAAACTGTTTCTGCTTCATAGCACAATGGCGTCTATAGTTTTACATCACACTATCTGAAGACAGCGGTTTTATACGGTCTAAACTCGTTACGTAAAATCATTAAAGCGATTGCATTAGTAGATAGAAATTGTTGTAACAAATACCGGGTTGACTACACCAAGTCCACTGTTCTCTGGCTTCTTTTCAATATATCGTAATAAGCATTAATACAGACAATTCTAGCACAAAACTTATTACATTACATGCACATCGCGATGGCGCACAGAAGAACAGCGTAACCGATAAATCTACGTGGTTCCTGTTCAATGCGAGCTGACGTACGAAAGTTTGCAGGCACCAACACGTTCAATTTCTGCACCATGTAACTTACTGTGGCGTTTCTCACTTTCTGCAACTAAACAAGAATCTTGAAGTCTGCACGCTCCCTTCATAATGGAATTATAAAGTTTTTGATTAAACTTCATCAGAGCACTTGAATTATTAGAAGCGTTGTACGCCAGCAGCATCGTTCATGTTCACGACTATATACTGTAACTCCAGGGTATTTAGAGAGTGAAGGGTATATTTTCCAATTGCAGTTAACACTGAATATTCGTGTCACAATATTCGCTTTGTTCCCTTACCGGCAGCTCGGCATGAGAGATAATTTTCTACGCTGTTCCGTAAACTGTTTAATTTCACTCACTATTAGACAGTTTTGCATTCTAACATTATAATGATCATTAGCAGAAAACAGTTGTTTTTGCCTGTATCTCTGCGGTGTCAACAGCTTATTAAGGGTAATCGACATCGATGTCACGCGAGTACAATGAAAATTCAGTAACTGCAATGTGTACTGCATAAAGCAATTTTCAAATCTGTGTCGTTATTACCGTTCATATGAATCCACTTACTCCTTCTTCAAGTTTATGAATAAGTCACAAGTATTTTATAAAAATTTTATGTTAAATAAGAAGGAAACTTCAATTTCCCCCACAAAGCCATTCATTCAACTGCTTTGCCACAGCTAATGATGACCCATCTGTCGCCTAGGGACTTTAACGTCACCTTTTTGCCAAGTATTATCAGAGATGTTTAAAAATGGGATTACTGTCAGGTCAATAGTACAAGTGCTTCAACACAATAACTGTTCACATTCCCAACATACGCCTACATAGTTTCGAAAACAGAAGATCAGTAATAAAGAAAGAAGAATTCAGAGCATGTTTGGAACATAACAGTTCAATGTGATGCCACACCAGCTTCATTCGAATGAATGTGTGTGAATTTCTAAGGGACCAAACTGCTGAGGTCATCGGTAGCTTCATTCGAAATTTATAATGTGTGGTCGTGTGAACATCACACAGCCCATTAACTGCAAATGATAATCAGTACACAGACAGAAAAAACAGTAACATAGTAATAAAAACGATGATTTCTTAAAATTTACGCTGTCCTAGAATCATTTTACATTCAATATTAAAATTTGAAACACAGTGGATAGCAGGGTAATCAGGCTTTCTCTCTTCAACTCGCTAGCTGAAATCTATACCGACAACCAAGAAATAAACATTTCTCACTGCAATATTTTCAAGAAAATTATTTTAAACTGTAAATATGTACATGAAATGGTAATTTCAATAAATAACATTCATCATAATTTAAGGCACTGAATAACTTGCTTGTTAAGTGAAACGTTAAGAAAAAAGTTCATCGCAAAGTGTCAAACAAATATATGTATGAATGAATTAGAGTGACAATCTGGATAAAGTAAAATTGGTATGAATTTCGAGTTCGTTGAAACTCCACCATGACTCATATGTCACCATCCAGAACTCACCTTGCCACCCTGCAGCACACAAAATTTCCTCATTTCAGTTTACAATCATCTTGAGAGTAAACATGAATATATAGTGATGTAACTTTAGTTGTATAGTGGTGTAACTTTATATAGTGATTCGTTAGAGCAGCTAGAAAACAACATTTTCGAGAGAAAATTTAAATACGTCTATCATGATAAATACCTATGGCGAAAAAGAGCGTGTGTAATGAAAGTGGCAAGTATTTAGACACTGTTCATTTGTCACTACTAATACTACTACTACTATTACCACTACCATCACTACTGCTGCTAGTATTTCTACCATGTACCAAGTTGCACAACATTAATGTCTTTATTACCCTTTTATTTGTACACGTTAAGGTATATTCATGATAAATATTAATAATGATATAATGCTTGGAATAATACTGAATGATTAAGTCATGTAAATCGCTCTACTAGGCTTTAATTTTCTCTTGTCTGCTTCATCTTCATTGTATTATATCTAATTATCATTAAACACTAATGATTTATCTATTGAACATCCTATCGCTTAATCTAATGTCCCCACTGGAGGCCAATATCCTCTTTAGCCCACCACTGAGCTGTGGGTTCGAATCTAAAGGCGCTGGCGCACTGGCCTTGAGACCTGATGAGGCCAATTCTGCCAATATCCATTTCTTGATTGATTGATTGATTGATAATGTCATAATAGATGGATTCTGTAGGTTAACCATTTTATAGAATTAATTTCAAAATACATATTGTGGTCGGAATAAATCACAAAAAATTGGCATAGAACAAAATCAGTCCCTTCCCGTGGTGCTGGCTGTGGGGAGAAGCTCATACTTGACAACTGAATCCCTTGTGACCAAAAGGGGATAACTCCACAACAACTGAAAGCGCAGATTTTGTTGGTTCAGGTTTATTGACACAAAGGTGCATCTATTGGAATGAAAACGGGACTCATCATTTCCTTGCCGCTTATAGAGACTGGAGAGAAATCTGCATTTGCTTCTTACGGGGGACAGCTCCAGAAGTTATTAAATTTGAGGAAGAAACCTATGGCAGTTCCGGAATCATTCTGAATCAGTTGGTGATTTGTGCAGCAAACCTTGGTTAACTATAGCATGGTAATTTTAAGGTAAGCATCTCACAGTTTTAAGTTTCAAAGAAAGATGGAAACACAAGACAATGAGAGAAAGGTAAGCTTGATTACTTTTTAGTATGCTCTGTTGTTTTACAGGGTGTTTCAAAGTCAGTATACAGGTTTCAAGTCTTTGTAGCCTTTATTACACCCAACTTACAGTTATAAATAATACGTTTAATGGAAGAGCAACTCAAACAGTATTCTTTGTATAATTGGGCTCAAAGGTAAGGGTATAGAACAACCAAGAGTTACTGAAGAACGTGTTGAACTAGTGAGAATCTTGCGTGCCAGGTTAGCCGTGCGCTTTAACGCACTGCTTTCCGGGCGGGAAGGCGTGCCGGTCCCCGGCACGAATCCGCCGGGCGGATTAAAAAAAATGGTTCAAATGGCTGTGAGCACTATGGGACTTAACAGCTGAGGTCATCAGTCCCCTAGAACTTAGAACTACTTAAACCTAACTAACCTAAGGACATCACACACATCCATGCCCGAGGCAGGATTCGAACCTGCGACCGTAGCAGTCGCGCGGTTCCAGACTGAAGCGCCTAGAACCGCTCGGCCACACAGGCCACTGGCGTATTAGTGTCGAGGTCCCGTGTGCCGGCCAGTCTGTGGATGGTTTATAAGGCGGTATTCCATCTGCCTCGGCGAATGTAGGTTGGTTCCCCTTATTCCACCTCAGTTACACTACTTCGGCGATTGCTGCGCAAACACTTTCTCCACGTACGGGTACACCATAATTACTCTACAACGCAAACATTGGGGTTACACTGGTCTGGTGTGAGACGTTCCCGGTGGGGTCCACTGGGAGCCAAACCGCACAATAACCCTGGGTTCGGTGTGGGGAGGCGGTGGGGTGAATGGACTGCTGTAGCCTGTTGTGGGGTTGAGTACCACTGAGGGCTACGGCGCCGACGAAGCCTCTCCGTCGTTTCTAGATCCTCAGTTCCATACAGTACAATACAGTACAGTGAGAGAAATCAGTTCGGAAGCTTAGTCGTGAATTAACAATTCCAGTGACATCTGTGAGGAGACTTTCAAGGAGAAGCTTACAACTACGCCCTCGTCGTCTGCAGTTGATGCAAGCTCTAATGCGTAAGACAACAGTTTACGTGCCAACTTTGCCAACGAAATGTTGCTGTATAACAATGAAGATATCCTGGATCGTGTCATCTTCAGTGATGACTCGACATATGACCTAAGTAGAAATATGAAGACAGATAATGTGTGCATCTGGGGGTCAGCAAATCCCCTCGAAATGATACAGTTACAATGAGACTCCCTAAGTTGAATGCTTTTGTGCCATTTCCCGGTGGAAATTTTATGGGCCATTCTTTTCCTGTTTAGCAACTGTAGCTGCTATTCCTTATTTTGAAATGCTAGAACTATGGCTCTTTCCTCAATTGGGAGAAGCTGAACCATGGAACTTTATTTGGCAGCAAGGTGGTACGTCGCGTCACTGTTTTAACTCAGTACGCGACTGGTTAAAGGACGTTGTGCGCGACCGCTGGTTTGAGCGCAAGGAGCCGGATGAAGAAAACTTCTTTTGCATGATCTCCGCGTTCAAACGCGATCTGACGCCATGCGATTTTTACCTGTGGGGATTCGTAAAGTATCATATGAATGTGCCTCCGCTACCAGCTGATCCACCCGACTTTGGAAAAAACATTGTTGCAAAAATTACTACAGACACATTGATCAATGTCGGGCAAGAACTCGCCTACGGACCTTGTGCCACGAATGGTGTTCACATTGAACACTTGTCAGACGAATTGTTGAGATTTTCCTTCATTTGATGTATTACTTAAACGAGGGGCGTAGAATACGTAATGCAACAAATTTTTTTCTGCGCCAATTTCGGCAGAAAAAATGCGGGATTAGTTGTGTGATATTCCCACTTCAGCCCCTACAGTTTCATAAACTTCCGATAGGTGGTACCTCTATACGTAGCGTTCAAGATGGCGTCTGCAACAGAGGTGCGTTCCAAGCAAAGAGATGTCATTGAGTTTCTTTTGGTGGGAAACAGAGCATCGAAAATATTCATAGACGCTTGCAGAATGCCTTCGGAGACCTGGTTATGAACAAAAGCAGGTGAGTCTTTGGGCGGGGCGTCTGTCATCATCGCAACATGGTCGCGTAGATCTGTCTGATCTTCCGCGTGCCAGCCGGCCGTAACATAGCTGTGACTACTTTACTGTTGGAGCGTGTGGACACTGTCATTCGAGGTGATCGACAGATCACAATCACACTCCTCGCTGCACAACTGAACGTCATTGTTGGTAGTGCCGACACACTTGTCCACCAACTGGGGTACTCAAAGGTGTGTGCCCGCTGAGTTCCTTGCCGCCATTAGAAGTCCATGAACGGCAACGAAGGGCCATTTGTGCCGAATTGTTGAGAGTTATGAGACTGATCGTAACAGTTTTTTGCCGAGCATCGTAACGGACTGTGAAACATGGGATTATCACCTTATGGAGTGGCTCCACACCATCTCTCTTCCGAAGAAAAAGTTTAAAACCGTAACCTCGGCCGGTAAACACATGGTGACGGTCTTCTGGGTCTCTGAAGAGGTTATTCTGTTTGATTTCCTTCCTCATGTAGCAACCATAAACTCTGAAGTGTAAATTGAAAAAAAGGCTTCAGCGTGTTTCAAACATGCAAACGAACTTCTCGTTTTCTATGACAACGCAAGGCCTCGCACAAGTCTGCACACCCGAGAGCAGGTCATTAAACTTCATAGGATTGCTCTTCCTCATCCACCCTTCAGCCTGGAATTTCCACCTTCCGATTTCCATCTGTTTGGCCCAATGAAGCATGCACTCTGCGGGAAGCAGTACGTGTATCATGCAAGGGGAGGGGAGGGGGGGGGGGGGTTACTGATGCTGCAGGACGTTGGCTCCGACGTCACCCAGTAGAGATGTAGCATGCTTCCATACAGGCTCTCCCATAAGGTGGCGTATGGCCGTCGCATTGAATGGAGGTTATGTAGGAGAATAGGGTTTTGTAGCGAAAATTATACGGAACAATATGGTGTATTGGAATCACTAAAACCAACCTGCTTAGAGAAAAAAGTGTGTTGCAGTACTTACTGAAAGCCCATCGTAACTGTAATTTCGATGTAATAAAAGCTAAGAAGTCTTAAAACCCGTACATTCAAGTTGAAACACCCTGTTTTATGTGTAACCAAAAGGTTTGTGAGTTCTATACTGCAACGAGAAATGTGTCAAAATATGAAAAGACAATGAAGACTGTTTGGCTCTGTCATTTGACTATATGCAGAACTCCCCACTTCTAAATTTGCCAATGCAAGAAAATTTTATCTCAAGCAGTTGTAGTTTTCAACTTCGAGATAAACAGCATAAAAACCAATGACGTATATTTGACTGTTATCGTGAGGCCCAAGATAAGAAAGGTCCTGATGAAGTGTGCCCCTTCTGTACCATTACACTGAGAACTGTGTCCCTGAAAATATAACAAAACTCCACTTGTTCGGCAGTGCATGCGGACGCCAAAATCGCAATCATACGGTTATTAAAACGTTATTGATCTTAACAGACAGTGTTAAATCTGACAGAATCAACCACTAACTGCCTCTCACTTTGCTGTCGTGAAAAGGAAGTTGCGAATGTGGGATCGAGTGCTTACTGCAAATCACTATGTGACACTTATCACTGAAGCCAGCCAGCCATCTTTGTCGCTTTCGGGTTAATGCAGCAAAAACAAGCGAATTAGTGGATTCTAAATCACGGTGGATCCCTTCACATAAAAGTTCATCATAACAGGTGAAAAGGCACGACAAAGGAACAAGGTATTATTTTCTCTCCAGCAGTTCTTGCGGTAGGAGTGCAGTTCAGAGAACAGAAAGTAGAGAACAATAAGTACATACCTTTCCATTTTTGAAAACCAGGACATATTTTCCCAATAAGAACATATGGCTTCCTCAGACAGAAGCATGACGGGAAACTTGCCATAAACAAGAAAAAGGGTGCTGACTGAATAGTAACAACAACCAGTCATCTTTTCCAATATGTTTTGTATTAGTTTTTGTTTAAACGTAAGACAGTTTTGTAAACAAGTGGCAATCATCTTTTGTAATATGTCTTATGTTCATTATGTAGGAACATAGGGACTTTTTGTGAACACTTAAGTGTTATATTGTTAATATTATTGTATTAGGTGGTCTTACATTCAAAAGTTTTGAGAAACATGTTATCTGGTTATCATTTAAGTGTACTTCATAACATGATTTAGTACAGTAACACGCATTTTCCTACATAACGGTGTACTCAAGACAGACATATTTACTTTATATTACGTTTATTGCACTTCGAATATCGGAATACTGTCATTCATTAATTATAAGTGATTAGTTTCATGTGTTTGAAACAAACTCCTCAAAATACAGCTGCTTCCTCATTTATTGCCATAAGGGCAGAACTCAGGTGTCGAAACTCATATAGCAGCACTGGTAGGGAGATGGCGGCATCGGTGCTATTTTGATATAAAACTGATATACAAATTAATTAAATTGATCAACTAAGGTGGCCGGTGTGGCCGAGCGGTTCCAGGCGCTGCAGTCTGGAACCACGCAACCGCAACGGTCGCAGGTTCGAATCCTGCCTCGGTCATGGATGTGTCTGATGTCCTTAGGTTAGTTAAGTTCAAGTAGTTCTAAGTTCTAGGGGACTGATGACCTCAGATGTTAAGTCTCATAGTGCTCAGAACCATTTGAACCATTTTTTTAATCAATTAATTCGCCCCCTTGGCCCCCGACGACGCCCAACCCCACCCCCGACCATGCCCATCCCCATCCCCAGATAATGTGTTTTTCTCAGCCTGCACATGGGCCACAACCCACTCCTCTCCCTCTCCACCCTCCCCCTTATCCACCCACCCTACTGGCAAGAATTTCGAACTTTGGCTGGAATTTCGAATTTTCACGGGAATTTCGAAATTTGGTGGGAATTTCTTTGTCCCAGGGCTGTACTGACGTCCCACCCCACACCCTCTCAGGATCTGGCGGGAAATTAAAATTCACGGTACTCTTTCCAGGGCTCAAAACCTTGTCCTCCTGGATGGAAAGCCCAAGTGCACCCTCTCTAACACAATTATACCACCAGAGGCGCTTTGAATTGACGCGGAATTAAAAATGCCGGTGCCATTTCCGGGATTCGAACCATCATTCTACTGGAATTAAAGCCCAAGTGCACCCCCCCCCCCCCCACATAGAAACTGTCCAAATGCAGGAGAGGAAGCTTAGGTTAGTTAACTTTGTTTATTTTGGTTGGAAAAATGAAGTAAAGATAGGTCCTAATTACATAATTAATCATTAAACAACTATATGCATGGCACTACACAAGGACGGCTTAAAATCGCAATACAGCTAAAAAACTGACAATACCATACAACTGGTGTTATCCAGTTGAGAAAAAAATTCGCAATAGCACTCGAAACTAGTGACGGACACACGTAAACTCTACCCTTCACCGCAAGCTGGCGGGAAAAATGCAGGGGTGTAAGGTACTACCTTCATTCTGTTTAGTTGGAAATATGTTCAACTATCAAGATGCTGGTGTTGGACAGAGAGGAGTTTGAAAAGTGTATTAACTGTAGGCATACAGTATCTATTATTGTTTGACGTCCGAGTTCGCTTCAGATGACTGCTCATAAACCATCCTGCAGCCCAGGTAACCGAAGCCAATACACACTAACGAAACTGATGGAAAACATGCATTATAATTCTAATCACACTTCGGAACTGTCATGAAAAAACCAGCATTCATAATGAACGGGTCATAATGCAACACATGTACTGAGGAAAATCGTCGTCTTAAAAGACTGCAGAGTGGGCGGTAGTTGAACGTGCGTTCTCCTCGATGTACAATCACAAACTCCCAAAAACTGAGGCCCTCTCACCTCCCCTCACGTCTCCCCATCCGCCTTCCCTCCCTCCATCCACCTTCGGGGAGGACACAGGCCTTTTCAAATGAGCAGCTGCTCTGCAACGCCTCGCGGCACGTGCTGGTTGCTGTCCGCTCTAGGCTTTCCGCCCTCTGCTGTTTTTCTGTGCCCCCACTGCCACCCCTCTGTGGCCACTGATCTCACCAGGCCTTCCTCCAGGCACCACGGAATGATTCTTGACAGGCGTTTCTTTTTTTTCTTTTTTTTTTTCGTTGTGGTAATGTCTTTTAACGAAATTTCAATCTCCCAGCTACACAGGACGAGACAGGCTCTGACGATGTGTTTCGTAAATGCTAGTATGATACATCATCACATTGGTAAAACGGGGCCAACTATAATGTACAAAACAGCTACATACTCATGAATTATAGCTTGTTGTTGTTGAACATAAAATGAATGTGTTCTATTCCAACATGTGAGCCAATGGCCTAAAAGATCGCCTGAAATGTATGTAATAAACACGTGGATGACTATTTACAGATACTGAACGCGAGAGACGCTCTCAGTTCATGTAATTTGTTCATCAAGCTGCAAGAAATTGCTTGGAGTTCAAATTCTCGCTTTTTCTTCACTCCAATGATGGCTTCGAGATAACGAGGACGTTCTGCGGTAGGGGTTAATTCTCACAACAAATAATCGAAGTTTTTTTTTCTTGATTTTTCATAGGGTGGACATGTCTCTGCTGATCATTTGGGATAGGTGGCGGTGCAGTTCGCTGGACGTCACAAAATAATGAGATGCGAATTCTATACCGCAATCGAATGTAAAAACTATACCGATTTTGCTCATAAAACTAAAACAAAATGAACAGTGCCTATTCTCGTGGAAAGAGGACATTTAGTATTGCCGCGATTGTGATTTCCTTTTTAAATTATTGCTTTATTATAGGAGTCACATTGATGTTAAATACAAATGTTACAGTCCGGTGCTCGGAATGGCATTCCCGAGTTCCCTAAGAGGTTGCAGCTCTCCCTTTAGACAAACAATCCGCAGTCACGATAGCCCTCATTCATAACGGATCTGTTCTGAGGGATGTTGGCATCGTGCTCTATTGTAGGTATAGCTTTTGTCGGCGTGAATAATGCTGACCGCCCAGCAGCATGCTCGCTGGAGCTCATTGGTCACTTAGGCGGAAGGCTTCCTGTTTCGTAAGCAGCCGACTTTGAAAAAGCCATTTGAAGCGTCCTCTGGAGGGGCGTAGTTGTGCTGCTACATTTCCCTTTTTGGTTGACTAAGACCATCGCCTCAAGGCATGCAGCATACGTGGAGGATGGCCGAAGGCCTTGTGAGGCCAGCGGCTGCAGAGGGGTGGCAGCGGGGGCCAGGAAAACTGCGGAGGGTGGAGAGCCTAGTGCAGACAGTGGCCAACACATGAAGCTAGGTGTTTGGCAGAGCAACTGGCCGTATGAAAAAGCCTGTGTCCTCCACTTAGGTGGATGGAGAGAGGGGGGGCGGACTATCAATTCCAAGCGTCTCTGGTAGTATAATTGTGTTGGGGGGGGGGGGGAGGGGTGCACTTAGACTTTCCATCCAGGAGGACAAGAGTTGTAGTCCCAGAAAGGGTACCGCAAATTTTAATTTGCCAGTCTCTGGGTGGGGGTGGGGTGGGACAGCCCTGGGACAAAGAAATTCCCACGAAAATTCGAAATCCTCACCAAAATTCGAAATTCCTGCCAATAAGGTGGGTGGTGGAGGAGGAGGGTGGACAGGGGGGAGGGGATTGTGGCCCACATACAGGCTGAGAAAAATACGTGACATAATCCGGGGCTGGGGATGGGCCTGTTTGGGGCAGGGGTGGTCGTTTTCGGGGCGAGGTGGACATGGTCGGGGGTGCGGGGGTGGGGGTATTAATTGATCAATTTAATTAATTTTCATATCAATTTGATATCAAAATAGGACCGATGCCGCTATCTCCCTACTATAGGAGCTACAAATATTTTTCAAACAAGGTAATATTAGCATTATACAACCGAGAAAATCAATTGTGCCACACGGCAGAAAGAAACCCGCCATTAAATTATCGAACTAACGATGCAAAATGCTTTTTCTTTCTTTTGAATAACTTGTCAGTCGTGGGTCGTCCCCTTTTAGAAAGAAGATATTCAATTGAGTAATGCATTCCACTTGCTGCGCATGTTCTTGAGGACTGATTACTTTCCAAGACATTGTTTGGCACACAGGCTGGAAGAAGAAACGCATTTTGCACTCGTACACGTGGAGTCATTATTGCTGTGCAATGCACTCTCTAACAAAGAAATCCATTCTGTCAATGCCCAACACTTTCACAACTGTTTTGTTTCCTTTTCTTTGTTTGAATTTTTCAATGTGAAATGTGGATGGATATATATGGTTTTCTGTAGCTCGGCGATGTAGAAACTTCCCGCTGCAGGTAACGATATGTAATCTTCCATCGGATGTGTTCCTGGGTTTGTTCCTGGAACTGCGCAAATTTTTAATATTTCGATAGGCCTCTTTGGGGCGATGCACTTTCTGGAAAGTGTCTCGTTTATAAATTCTAAAAAAAATTGCGGACACACTGTTTGTTTGTGGATCCGTTATCTTGATCTTATTATACGCAACAGACAAAAGACCATTATCCTTCACATCATCAGGGCTCGTATTAACTTTTTATAATTTTTTTGACTATACTAACCTAGTAGATCTCACACCATATCAGTCCTTGTCAAGGAACCTTGTGCTGTGAAACATCACACCATCAACACTTCTGTTTAAATGCTATACAAAAGAAGTCATCGCAATATAAAATGATGTGTAGTACTAATTTTAGGCTTTTACATAATTTTCTTCAGACGTGCTTTTTTTATTCCTTACGTAAGATGGTTTTCCAATTGTTAAGTATCTGATTACTTCTTCTGTACACTTTTGTAACTTCATCTGCAGCCTCAATACTAGCTTTATTCTTTTGAGCGGTGACCAAGTTGTATTTGGAGTATACATCAACTGCTAGTGATAAATATTTACATATACAATAGTGTTTGGAACATGCAATCATGTCAACTAAATCAGCTCGATGAACGTTGTGAATTCATTTTATAAGTTGTACTTCTCTCGGATAAATCGTGTGTCGTGAGCAGTGCAGCTCTTCAGGGATTTTAGCTAGCATACTGACTACAATGAGGACACTAATCAGCGAAGTCAGCTGAGAAAACAAAATGAGATAACAACAGTGAAATATTTCCTTACGTAATATTACAAGAATAGAACACTGCTGACACCAATTTTATTATAAAAATAAAACATAGCAACACGTTCACACACACACACACACGCACACACACACACGCACACACACACATAAGGAGAACTATACTCACTGTTGTCCAATCGGAAATCCTCCAAGTGACAAACGCGCAACGACTCAAAAAACTACTTCACATTTAACTTAGTACTTACTTGCTTGTATCTGTGAACATGCTATAGATGTCTTACTCTGACAATAAGTCCTTGAGCCATTTCACACAAGCTAGTCATACGGTATAATCCGTCGCAAACCATTCAATACTGTCTCCAATAACACACGCGCTGAGTCAATGCTGCAGTGGGGATTCTTTCCCTTAAACCACATCGCTGGAGTTATGTTCAGCTGATAACAGGACATCATGTAATTGAGAATGAAATCGCCGGAAGCAACTGCGTTACTGCCAGCGCCGAACTACATCTGAAAAACGGCTTCGTCCAGAAAAACTTATTTTCCATGAAGGGGAATTTCTGGCAATAAAAGAGAATGGTGTACATATTCCTAAAAGAGAATCTGTAGGCTTGAGTAACTCAATCTACCAGGAGCTGAACTCCCTCCAAAGCAAGAGAGACATCTCCCTCACCTTAATTAATATATCCGCTTTCCTCAGTGCGCACACAGCTGCTACGAAAAACGAACTGAGTCGAGGGTCTAGGCAGAAATTAATTTGGCTTCCAGACGCGGCTGTGACCGAGAAACAGCGCGAACCGCCTAATGAGTACACGTGCCCTCTGTGTGTGTGTGCGTGCAGAAATGTCATCTTCTAGGAATGTACCTGCTGACGCAAGCTGTCTGGGTTCTGCGAACGTTAATAAAGCACTGCAGCTGCACTTTTAAGACTTGAGCCAACACTGAGAAGGAAAACCGCATCGAGTGATGTCATCCGCCAGCACTTACTACCCGAATATCTACTGCTACAAGATGTAAGTAATAACGATAGTAATACTAATAACATTTTTTAAATAAATCACCCCATTCTATATGACTTAGAGAAACTGAAACAACTGAACGTGGAGTAAACAAAACCCACTCAGAGGGAGAGCACTTTGAAACAAATCGTCGCAGTGCGTTTGGACCTGATACGGTGACTTACTTCGAGACTGGCATGTCAGTCTTCCCATTGTTCAAAAATGATTCAAATGGCTCTGAGCACTATGGGACTTAACTTCTAAGGTCATCAGTCCCCTAGCACTTACAAGGGAACCTCCCCATCGCACCCCCCTCAGATTTAGTTATAAGTTGGCACAGTGGATAGGCCTTGAAGAACTGAACACAGATTAGTCGAGAAAACAGGAAGAAGTTGTATGAAAGTATGAAAAAAATAAGCAAAATATACAAACTGAGTAGTCCATGCGCAACATAGGCAACATCAAGGAGAGTGTTACCTGAGGAGCGCTGTGATCCCGTGGTTAGGATGAGCAGCTGCGGAACGAGAGGTCCTTGGTTCAAGTTCCATAGAAAATTTTAATTTTTTATTTTCAGACATTTATTATCTGTCCGTTCGTCCGTCCGATACGATCACTTTTTTGGGAGTGATTATCACATCCAAAAGAAAACCTAAATCGGGCAAGGTAAGAAGAACCTTCTTATCCATTCGCCAAGTGTACAAGTTAGGTGGGTCGACAACATATTCCTGTGACGCACATGCCGTCATCAGTGTCGTATCGAATGTATCAGACGTGTTTTCCTGAGGAGGAATCGGTTGACCTATGACCTTGCGATCAAATGTTTCCGGTTGCCATTGGAGAGGCACGTCCTTTCGTCAACTAATCGCACGGTTTTGCGGTGCGGTCGCAAAATATAGACGCTAAATTTATTACAGTGAACAGAGACAGCGAAAATAAAGAACGTAAACTTTTCACTCGAGGGGGAGACTTGAACCGAGGACCTCTCGTTCCGCAGCTGCTCACGCTAACCACGGGACCACGGCGCTCCTCAGCTCACCTTCACCTTGATGTTGCTTATGTTGCACATGGAGTACTCAGTTTGTATATTTTGCTTATTTTTTCATAGTTCCACAAAACTTCTTCCTGTTTTCTCGATTGATCTCTGTTCAGTTTTTCAAGGCCTATCCACTGTGCCAACTTATAACTAAATCTGAAGGGGGTGCGATGGGGAGGTTCCCTTGTTAGAACTACTTAAACCTAACTAACCTAAGGACATCACACACGTCCATGCCCGAGGCAGGATTCGAACCTGCGACCGTAGCAGTCGCGCGGTTCCAGACTGTAGCGCCTAGAACCGCTCGGCCACCCCGGCCGGCCTTCCCATCGTCGCGGCTCGCATTTATCAATAAAGATGACAAGGTGTCTGAATAATGGAGTAGTTATCATGACTTATTGTCAGCAGGTCGATAGTAAGGTCAACATCAGTTTTGAGTGAAAATAACTGGCACTTTGGATGATCTGAAACTGCATGTACAATCATGTGTGACATGTTATAGATACGTCAAAATACTGTAAATAAAATTGACTGATATCAAAAAATAATTCATCGTTTATTTCATCATCTTGTCACCTAGTTGGGTGAAGGTGTCATTTCTGTAACTGAATAATGAATAACCTAACATTATTTCACCATATTCGTTGGTAACGATGTCTTCGTTTACGTTTTGATTCTCATGTCATTGGCGACGGATCGAGTGTGTCTTCACCCTGAATCGAACAATCTATTAAATGATTAAATGTAAGGGGCACTTCTGACACTCGGTACGACTCATGAGTGGATTTCCTTTTATTCCAGCAATAAGTCCTCTGTCTCCGCAAAATACGGATTGAAAATTCCATTACGCTGTACACCTTTGCATACTATTCTTCATAATATAATCTATTGAATAGTTCTGTTCTGGGTATTTAGTCGAATTCAGTACACCTTCAACTGTTTTATGTTTATTGCATGGAATATGCTGCAGTCTTTGGAAATCGAATTCATATTGGACTGAAGCCCAGAATTTAAAAAAAAAAAAAATTAATTTAAGTGATCTGTGCTTAAGAAGCTCAGTCGGTAGAGCACTTTCCCTTGAAAAGATGAAGTTCTCAGGTTCGCGAACTGGTCCAACACGAATTTGAAACCTGCCAGAGTGCGTGTATTACGTCAAAGTTGGTAAGCGCTTTTCTGAACGGATTATTTCAATATTTTCTTTTTTGCTCCATTGTTGTTAGATAGAACCCAAACCTGATCTTCCTGTAGTGTCCTACATACTGATCTTTTCCATCAGGAAGCCCTATTAATTCAAGCACTTCATTATGACGTAATTCAGCGACCTGCTTTCGAATAGTTTTGACGTTCTTAACAGTTTTCGCGATCCAATTGCTCCTACAACTAAACAGCAAATGCTGGAACCTAGTGGTTTTGAGGATGGGTATTACTCACTGGCTGTTGAATCATTTTATTCTTTCCTGTTGCACTCGTCGAAGTAACGCAAAAGGTGATCTCACGTGTTAATTTTCCCACCTCTGCGAGTTTGTTACCTGCCTTAATATACACTAATGTGCGAAACGTAGGGACAAAAGGAGCTTTCGCACGTTGTGTCGCCGCCAAGTACCATAGCTCGATGAAACTTGGACCACACATAGAAAGGACTGCTACAGTATAATACAGAGGGTAACTGAAAGAAATACGCAATGAGATGAACAGAGATGACAATTTTATTCAAAGACCACAATTAAACAGAAGACACCGCGATTTATGATGATCCCCAGGACGTTACAAAAGGCGGGACACGTTTCTCAATGGAGTGTGTGATCACCATGGACGTCAGTGCATGCTCTGCGACGTGCTCCCATGCCGGCTACCATGTAAGCTCTTGCGGTAGTGCGTTCCATTCATGCACTATCGCACTGGGTGATCGTTGGTGCTTGCGGACGTGCTGCAACGCGTATCTCCAATTCAACACACACTTGCTCGATAGGATTTAAGTAGGGGGAACAGTCAGGCCAGTCTGTTCGCCGAATATCCTTTCGTTCCAAGAGGGCATCGTCATTCATAGAAATGATTTCAGGAAGGAGTACACTATCACAATAACGTTGCCGGTGAGTGTACTTGTAACACCATAGCTCTAAGCTCTACTGATTTATTTTGCTTTTGTTTCATGTAATATTAAATCGTTAAGCTTCTGTAAATATTGTTTGATTGAACGATAACACAAAATTGTTTACTCCTTTCCTTGTTAAAACTTTGATGTCATGATTTGATTCTGTGCTGTATAGTGTATCTGTCATTTAAATGCTTTGTCCCATTTGGAGGGAACAAAACTTACTGTATATGATTGTAATTTTGTGTGAATAATTTTTTGTAGAAATGTCTATACGTGCAAATGTTCTGTTTTGTTTAAAATTATTGTTTACTGTTATGTAAACTGCTGATCCTCACTTAGGGTTCTTAGTTAGTTTGTATGTAAAAGGTGTAGTGGTTCCCCTCGGGAACGGAACTGTGTAGCGCGCGCAAATTGTGGTTGGCCTAGGTGGAAAGGGTGGAACTGATATTCAGTCGGGGACGAGCTACCAGCCGGGGACGAGCAACGAGTCGGGGACGAGCTACCAAACTGTGCTCTGTCATGTAAATGTTGCATATTGTGCTGGTTCCGAGAGAGGCTTTTCTGCTACTTTCCAATGCCTCGGATGGATGGATAAATAGCTGGAACTATTCTGGAATTTGTATCTATCATCGCCACCAATAAATGACAGAGTCCAGCAAATCTACCTGCAATTCCACCTGCCAACATGCAATCGCCACCTTATTGCGCAATCATTACATCGGAATGCTACAATGATGTACAGTGAAGGATCAGCTTAATGGATGTGTTAGTGTGCTCAAATATAAGGTAATTTATATCTGAATTTATGTACCTACCTTGATTTTCCTCCTTATCATAACACCTCTCAGGTTCCTCTCCGTTTGAACTAAAGTGATATCCGAATGTCCTTACTGAAAGTACATTACAGCCCAGTGTTTTGCTAATTGATTCCTCTTGAACATAGTAAAAAGAAAGTTAAAGTTAATGTGGCTTGCTGAAAATAATTTTTCAAGTAAAACTGCTTATTAATGTGTTGTTGCCAACTTCAAATTAAAATTTCTCAAGACTGAGGCATATAAAGTTTTGCTTAGTAAATGATCACATTGCTGTCTGTAGTAAATTCTAAAAGGTGAATTAGTTTCTTGCAATTTTGCCAACATTGTGTTTCACTGTAGTAAAAGTGGAAAACTGCAGTTGTGAAACTTTGTATACTCATGTTTATTAAGTGTATGTCTCTCTTGTGTATAGGAAGTGCATATTAATAATATAACAGGATCTACAGTTTGTCTATTGTGTTAATGCTGAGTAACAAGTAACGGAAAGACCATTAATTATAAAAATCATAATTTCTTTCTTCAAATGATAGTGAGACGCAACCTTTCAGTGGATTCCAATTAACTTTCATTTTAAATAGTAAAGTATTTAACTGAGAGAGACTTAACCTATATCCAATTAATGATTCTGCAGTGAATAGTAACAATAACGTTATAAAGAACATTCAGTTTGTGTAAGCCCTGAATGTAATAGTGTGTTTCGGTATCTGTTATAATTTTGCAAATAGTTTGTGCTGCCCCAGTTGTTAGTTTCAATCTTAACGTAAACATATGTATGTGTCAGAGTTCATTGCACTCGCGTGTGACAAAGTATAGGTTGTGTTTATTCGTTAAAATTATTAATAACTATTTCCTTAAATGAGAATGTTAATCATTCTCTTGCCTAGTTAGGCTGGCGACCGTTTTCTTTATCAGTTGAACAGTGCAGATAGGCAAAATTTTGTTCGTACTGTTCAAATATTTACGTAATTCTGACTTCCATTTCCGATAAGCCATTCCCGTTAGGTACAACACGGTCAACCTAGAAAAATTCCTCTCAGAGGGTAACACTGTTCTGTTGCTTTATACCATAGTTGCTTTAACAAGATAGTTCTATTTCACGACCTGTTCCCAGCTTCGAGGTTATGGTGTAGCAGTAGCAGACGGGAGTGTTATATACTGTGTCCAGAAATTTGGGAGGACAGAACGCCAATGCAACATCATGCCTCCCCCCATTCCACATTACCTGGACCGCCAAACCGATCATGTTCAAGAATATCCCTGGGTGCATTATGTACCCTCATATGGTGAGAGGTGGGAACACTTACTGCACACAGGAAAATTGTCGAACATGATCGTTTTGCTGTCCCACGTGTTATGGCGTGAAGAATGTTAATATTTCATGGGCGTAGTGAACTCAATGTCTTCGAACACAATACACTTACATGAACACAGAAAAATTATTTGGCGTTTGTTCAAGGTGTAGGGGTTATTTCAACACAGGAATGCTTATGGAAACAATGAAATAGCTTTGAGCTCAAAATGTTTATTAATTGCTGGTATACGAATTTTCGACTTTTTCATGTTATTCCAAAGTGATGCCAAGAGTGTTGTCTCTAATCTTCACATTTATGCGTCGTTCTGGTTTTGCCCTATTTATGTGAACTTAACTTTTAGTTAAAAAAGAATCCATGAGCAGGAGTTTTAGGAGACAAGTTGGTGTGCACAGAAGGAATTTAATGACAGCGTTATCCAGCCAGTCGGATTCGGCCACATGTATGGTAGCATAAAATGAGGTGATTAGAAACAGTTTTCAGCTTTAAAAGAAAAAAATTGATAATCCCAAAAAGAAATATGGAAATCACAATTATATGGGATTGTCGGTCTTGATCCTGAAATAAAACTTATAATTAGATTTGGAACATAGCACATGCCTTTATTAAAAATAAAATAAAACTCGGTGTTTCTATTTAACCAGCAGAGAAGGGTCAATGGAAACAGCAGTGTTAATCTCTTTATTTTTTCTGTTTACTGCTCTTTGCGAAGAAATGCAAAAATCTGTTTTGGATCTAAGAGAATAACAAACGACATTTATCTGGTTCAAAAAACTAAAAATATTGCATGAATTGCGCTTTCTAATTTTTCTTTCAAAAAAATTGTTATATTGTTAATTACTTTATTTTAACACTAAATTCTTCCCCAAGAACCATGGACTTTGACATTGGTGGGGAGGCTTGCGTACCTCAGCGATACAGAGAGCCGTACCGCAGGTGCAAGCACACTAGAGGGCTAACTGTTGACAGGCCAGACAAATGCAAGGTTCCTGAGGCGAGGCAGCAGCCTTTTTAGTAATTTCTGTGTAAGGTGGTGTGGTCTCCTGACCTTCTTTTCTTACATATTCCGTCCTCTCAATCGATTTCTGCACATCAAGATGCTTCATTCGAACCCAAACTCGATAAGGTAGAGTCAATTTTGTATGAATTCATGTAAGCGATATGCAAATGTAATAAGTAAATCGCAAGTGTGCACCAAGGTTGAAAAAGTCGAGGCAGGCGTACACAACATGATGGCCACAGAGGCAATCAGCCCGCTGGGAGGCCCGTCCCTTCAGAGGGGTCAGTCAACACACACCTACTTCAGCCGGAGCGACTGCCCAGAGAGGAGACAGCTTTTGCCAGAGCGAAGGGACAACGACCCCTGTGTTTGACTTAAAATCAAATTCCGCTACATTGTGTGGGAGCGCCCAGAAGACACATTTTTTGATGGACTGACTGCATAGTTATGGAGTTCTCACAGGAGGACAGTATACGCCTAACAGAGATGCTACATATTTCCACATTGGTCGACTTAAACGAAACGTCATTCTCCCGCTTAAAATAGCAACGCTGATTAGCGGAATATTTCTGACGCTAAGAGCCAGAGGAGTGAGGGGAGTCAGCGAATGATATACACTTGCAATTTTTCCAGAAAAAGGGGCCGTTCCATTATCGCTCTTGGAGCGGGAACACGTAACGAGAGCGAGTTCGCTCATATGTGTACGCAAGGAGCGAGGAACAAAGTCTCTCCTCAGTACTTCACTGGGAGAGCACCTCTATCGTTAGCGAATCGGAGTGATACTCTATATTGAGTCGCTCGCGATTAAGTGTTGTTCACTGTGTTGGCCGCCACACTTATTGTGCGGTGTGAACACAGAGCACTAGTTAAACACCTGCGAGCGAATATTGAGTGGCATCGCGGTGGACTGGTTATCTGACCGGTTCACCACGCCAATAGTTAGAATATGGGTGGATAGGAGTCCTTGACTTCATCAAGGCATAGGGAGAGTTTGATTGGCGAAGGTCAATCCAGATAGAAAGAGATATTTATGCTATTTGTCAGCAGCGAGCAACGCAGGCAGCATTCGTCGCAGCTCACGGTATTGTGTGCTACAGCATATGCGAGCCCCATCTGTTCTCCTTAACAAAACACTCCATTACATTTCTCAAGCGACAGCCTTGATCGTACCTAGAAAAGTTGTTCAAGTTGTGTAGGTGCGGTTCTCAGTCATTCTGCCGAGTAAATAACATTCTTACAGAAAAGGGAGAAAAGGACCTTTCCATACTTTGTAAAATAATAGCATTCCTATCTATAACAGGCAATCTACTCTTCCGAAAAGAACCCGGAAATTTTTTATTTTATAAGAAAAAGTTTCACTTGATTTCTCAGAATTTTTGCAATAAATAATATTTTTCGTTCGTTTAATGTTTTTCTTACACTAACTAGCAATATTCCAGTACCAAAGTATTCCACTAGTTACGTAAGAATATAGAATATTTTTGTGTCTTTTCCTTACAGCGGACGACTCCAGAAGATATCTGCTGCTGAATGTTTTTCAAGCAGTTCTTGTTGGTACATTAGGAGCGTCTGTCTGACTTTTGTAGTAGTGTGAGGTGGAAATTGTTTCTTTCAGGAACCAAGGGGTACTTGTTGGATCAATCCATTGTGCAACTTGACAAAATACAACCCACACACTCACAGCAGGGGCAACAGTGTGGATGATTGACTGATCTGGCCTTGTAGCATCAACCAAAACGGCCTTCCTGTACTGAAGTTACGAACGGCTGAAAGCAAGGGGAAACTACAGGTGTAATTTTTCCCGAGAACATGCAGTTCTACTGTATGGTTAAACGGTGATGGCATTCTCTTGGGTAAAATATTCGAGAGGTAAAATAGTCTCCTATTTTGATATTCGGGCGGGAACTACTCAGGAGGGCGTCATTAACAGGAGAAACAAAACTGGCGTTCTACGGATCGGAAAGTGGAATGTCAGATCCTTATCGAGCCGGTAGGTTAGAAAATTTAAAAAGGGAAATGGATAGGTTGAAGTTAGATATATCGGCAATTAGTGAAGTTCGATGGTAAGAGGAATAGGACTTCTGGTCAGGTGAATACAGGGCTATAAAAATAAAATGAAATAGGGGTAATGCTGGAGTACGTTTAATAATGACTAAAAAAATAGGAACGCGAATGAGGTACTATGAACAGCATAGTGAACGCATTATTGTAGCCAAGATAGACATGAAACCTACACCCACCACAGTAGTACAAGTTTATGTGCCAACTAGCTCCGCAGGAGTGGATTGAGGAAATCTATGATGAAATAAAACAAATTATTCAGACAGTTGAGGGAGCTAAAAATTTAATAGTCATGTGGGACTGGAATTCGATAGTAGGAAAAGGAGGAGAAGGAAAAGTAGTAGGTGAATATGGACTGGGGGAAAGGAGTGAAGGAGGAAGCCGCCTGGTAGAATTTTGCACAAAGTGTAATATAATCATAGCCGTTCGCAGCACCAGCACAGGGAGGCCGTTTTGGTTGATGTTACAAGGCCAGATCAGCCAATCATCCACACTGTTTTAAGAATCATGAAAGAAGGTTGTATACATGGAAGAGACCTGCAGACACCGGAAGGTTCCACATCGATTATATACCGGTTAGACAGAGATTTAGGAAACAGATTTCAAATTTTAAGACATTTCCAGGGGCAGACGTGTACTCTGACCACAATTTATTGGTTATGAACTGCAGATTAAAACTGAAGAAACTGCAAAAAGGCATGAATTTAAGGAGTTTGGGCCTGGATAAACTGGAAGAACAAGAGTTGGCAGAGGGCTGCAGAGGGAGCGTTACGGAACGATTGACAAGAACAGGGGAAATTAATACAGTAGAGGAAGAATGAGTAACATTAAGCGATGTAATAGTGAAGGCAGCAGAGGGTGAAGTAGGTAAAAAGACGAGGGCTAGTAGAAATTCTTGGGTAACACAAGAGGTATTGAATTTAATCCATGAAAAGAGAAAATGTAAGTGGCCGAATGGAAATACAAACGTCTAAAAAATGAAATCGACAGGAAGTGCAAAGTGGCTAAGCACGAATGGTTAGACGACAAACGTAAAGATGTAGAAGTATATATCACTAAGAGTAAGGTAGATACTCCCTACAGGAAATTAAGGAGACCTCCAGAGAAAAGAGAGCCACCTGTACGAATATCAAGAACTCAGATGGGAAATCAGTCCTACGCAAAAAAGGGAAAGCAGAAAGGTGGTATGATTATATAGAGGGTCTATACAAGGGAAATGTACTTGATGGTAATATTATGGAAATGGAAGAGGACGTAGAGGAAGATGAGAAGGAAGATATGATACTGCGTAAAGAATGTGACAGATCACTGTAAGACTTAAGTAGAAACAAGGCCTCGGGAGTAGACAACATTCTGTTAGAGCTATTGATAGTCTTGGGAGAGCCAGCCATAGCAAAACCCATCCATCTGGTGAGCCGGATGTATGAGACAGGTGAAATACCCTCAGACTTCAAGAATAATATAATAACCGGAATCCCAAGGAAAGTAGGAGCTGACAGGTGTGAAAATTACCGAACTATCAGATTAATAAGTCACAGCTGCAAAGTACTAATACGAATCCTTTACAGAAGAATGGTAAAACTGGTAGAAGAAGGCCTCATGGAAGATCAGTTTGGGTTCCGGAAAAATATAGGAACTTGCGAGGCAATACTGACCCTACGACTTCTCATAGAAGATAGGTAAAGGAAAGACATATCTATGCTTACAGCATTTGTAGACTTAGAGAATGTTTTTGACAATGTTGAATGGAACACTTTCTTTCAAATTCTATAGGAGGCAGGGGTAAAATAGAGGGAGCGAAAGCTATTTCAAATTTCTGCACAAACCAGATGGCAGTTATTAGAGTCGAGGGGCACGATGGGGAAGCAGTGTTTGAGAAAAGAGTGAGACAGAGTAGTATTCTATCCCCGATATTATTCAACTTGTATATTGAGCAAGCAGTAAAGGAAACAAAAGAAAATTTGGAGTAGGAATTAAGCTCCATGGAGAAGAAATAAAAACTTTGAGGTTTGCTGATGACGTCGTAATTCTGTCAGAGACGAAGCTCTTGGAAGAGCAGTTGAACGGAATGAACAGTGCCTTGAAAGGATGATAAAAAATGAACATCAACAAGGGCAAAACGAGGATAACGGAATGTAGTCGAATTGAATCAGGTGATACTGAGAGAATTAGATTGGGAAATGAGACACTTACATAGTAGATGAGTTTTGCTATTTGGGAAGCAAAATAACTGATGATGTTCGAAGAAGAGAGGACATAAAATATAGACTGGCTATGGCAAGGATAGCGTTTTAGAAAAAGAGAAATGTGTTAACATTGAGTATAGATTTAAGTGTCAAGAGTCCTTTTTGAAAGTATTTGTATGGAGTTTAGCCATGTATGGAAGTGAAACATGGTGATAAACAGTTTAGACAAGAAGAGAATAGACGTTTCTGAAATGTGGTGCTGCAGAAGAATGCTGAAGATTAGATTGTTCGATCACGTAACTAATGAGAAGGTACTGAATGGAATTGGAGAGATGAGAAATTTGTGGTACAATCTGAGTAAAAGAAGGGATCGGTTGGTAGGACACATTCTGAGGCATCAAGGGAACACAAATCTAGTACTGGCGGGATGCGTGGGGGGGGGGGGGGGGGGAGGGGGGGTAAAAATCGTAGAGGGAGACAAAGGGATGATTACAGCAAGCAGATTCAGAGGGATGTAGTGTGCAGTAGTCACTTGGAGATGAAGAGGCTTGCACAGGATGGAGTAGCATGGAGAGATGATCAGATCAGTCTTTGGACTGAAGACCAGAACAACAACACTAAATTAATGAACTTGGTTTGTTTTTTACGTCACTGACATCGTGTTTAAAAATGATTTCATTGTATTAAAAAGTCGTAGCCCCAGAATTAACGAAGAGTTTTTTCATGCATACAGCCTAAATGACTGCTTATTTTTTCCACATACTTTAATCACAGAGTAATCTCCGAGGTTGAGAACAGTACCAGGTAGCTCTTCACGTCCCTCATATTCTTGGCCTTCTTCTGAAAAAACACTGGCGATTACTGTTTCTATTTACCCCACAAATTACAAAAACTAAACTACATTTTAATTAGTTGAAACACAAGTCAGATTACAGTGTTCTTGAAAACAGAACTTTCGGTTAATGAAAGGAATTGCAAATTTGCTTACCATATACCTCAATTAAATATCACAATTTAGACTGCTACTTACAGAAAAAGTTCGAAATAAGCAAATTCAGCATCATGTCTAATGTTTGTCATAGAGTGAACAAAATCTCGGCTGACAGTGTCGCCGACTTTCAAATTCGTAATTTGGCTGTTCATTGGTTCACTACCAACCTAGACAAACAAATCTTTGTTTGATATTATCTTCCGACACCATAGCGTAGAAACGTTTTTTGGAAGTTTCGTTTTTATTGGTCCCTGTTGTTTCTATTCACGCCGTTTAACATAGCAGACGGTTTTAACAGTTACACTTAGATAAATCTCATGTAAAGATTGTGATAGCCTAGAGGGGTCCTTAGTGTGAAACAACCAGGAAATAAACTACGATCAAACTGCGAGGAGCTACACTCTCCCAGGTGACCCTCTTCCTGTCACTTTGTTTTCTCTGTGTCTCAAGCTGTTTGACTGTTGAAAAGCTCATACACCAGGCGCATTTCGCCTTTTTTGACAAAGCATCACCAACTGTCATACTGTAATCTTTACGAGCAGCTGGTACCTTTCGTTCCTTTTGTCTTTATTGACTGAACGAGAGTTTCGCTCAGCGATGACATATACCAGACATTACTGGAGGAGTTTTGACCTCTTTGTTTCACATTCTCATCACAATTACTTCTCCATTCATGTTATCAGAAGCTAGAATCAAACTTCCACGGCATTCATTCACTTGTTTCGTTTTCTTCACGGCTCTTTGAATTACATTTTTCGTTCAACGTGCAAGATTTATCCCCACAGTTTGCTTTTCTGATTTGGAGCAGTATGTTCGTTCGCACAGAATTTTGTAGCCTTGACCACACTTTATTATTTCTAATCTGATAACGCTTTTCGGCTAACTGCCATGAATGGATCTGTCATGAGACAGAGTATTAACGTGGAATATACAATTCTTTGCGCATTTTATAAAAATGCTTTTCGTAAGAAAAGGAAGTAACCATGAGATGCATGTCATTTGAATAGATGACAATTAATAGCGTAGAAATACAGTAAAACGCTCTCTAAGACAAGAAATGGAAGCATCACGGACGAATTAGCTGAATGAGACGGAAATCGATAGATATAATGCACATGTACAGGCAAACAAATGATCAAAATTTCCGATAAATTTAATGATGTATTCAAGAGAAAGACCTTCACAAATTGAGCAAGCGAATAACAAATTTGTCTACCTCTAGCCCTTATGCAAGCAGGCATTGATTGATGGACTTGCTGGATGTTCTCCTTAAGGATATCGTGCCAAATTCCGTTCAATTGGCGCCTTAGATCGTCAAAATCCCAATAAGGTTGGAGGGCTCTGACCACAATGCTCCTAACGTTCCAACGACCTTGCTGACCAAGGCGAGGCGGGTCATACAGGAAGACAAGCAGTAGAAACTCTCATCGTGTGTGGGCAGACATTATCTTACAGAAAGGTAAGCCCAGTTTGACTTGCCATGAAGGGCAACAAAACTGGGAGAAGAATGTCGCCGAAGTACTGATGTGCTGCAAAGGTACCGCGGATGATAACCAAAAGGGTCCTGCTAGGAAAAGAAATGACACCCCAGACTATCACTCCTTTTTGCAGGGCCATATGGCTGGCGACAGTCAGGTTGGTAACCCACCGCTGTCTGCAGCGTCTACAGACACGGCTTCGGCCTGTAATCTCATTGATTGGAGTAGATTTGTCTTCAGTGATCAGTTCCACTTCGAACTGAGCCCCCCAACCCTCGCTCCATATGGGTGGAACAAGCCCCATGCACCTTAGTCAATCGAATTAAAAATAATAATAATGAGAAATAGAAACAATATTTGTGGCTGTTTTCTAGTTTAAATTAAAAAGCAAAACTGGGCACTTAAAAATCGAAAATATATACATTTTTAAAAACATATCGCAGGAATGTGAAAATCTGCTGATAAAAACACTGCAGTACTGTACTTTCACTTAAAATCCGAAGGCCCTGCTCTAGAAAGAGAAGTATTGCCAGAGGAGATAGTATGTTCCATAGCTTTGAGGAGTCTGTGTAGAAAGATAGGGGTAACTTAAACAGGAAAAATATAGAGATGAGTGGTACGAGTTGAGATGGATAGTGGAAAAGGCAGTCGGTGAGAAAGACAGAGAGTGAGGGATAGTGTGTCATGTGGGTGGCACAGTGGTTGCAAGAGGAAAGGCATGGGGATGGATGGAGAGGGAAAAAAGAGAGGAGCCTTGATGTTGAGTGCGATATGTGGGGAAGAGTCGAAGTAGATTGGAAGGATAAATACTGGGGCGAATATCATTGTCTGGGAGAGGGATTTGGTTGAAGTTGCGTTGGAATAGGATTCAAAGTGTATGCAGGTGTGGGGATGGATGTGATTGTGAAGGCGTGGCAGCATACCAGGGTTCATGACAGAGGAGAGCCAATGGGATTATATCAATCTAGCTTGCAAACAGAATAGGAGATGCAAAGGTGTTCGATGTGGATAAGGAGGGGGTGAGAAATTGATGAGATGTTAGAAAATCCAGGTAGGTGAAGGTAAACAGGTGTAGAAGGCGAGACGGGGTGCTTGGCGTTTGAGGATTTGAAAGGACTTATAGAACTTTGGTTGGTTGGAGGTCCATACAAGATTTGCATAACACAGCACTGATGATGGTCGAAGTAGAGAGGATATAAAATGTAGACGCAATGGCAAGGAAAGCGTTTCTGAAGAAGAGAAATTTATGAACATCGAGTATTGATTTAATTGTCGGGAAGTCGTTTGTGAAAGTATTTGTATGGAGTGTGGCCATGTGTGGAAGTGAAACATGGACGATAAATAGTTTAGACAAGAAGAGAATAGAAGCTTTCGAAATGTGGTGCTACAGAAGAATGCTGAAGATTAGATGGGTAGATCACATAACTAATGAGGAGGTATTGAATATAATCGGCGAGAAGAGGAGTTTGTGGCACAACTTGATTAGAAGAAGGGATCGGTTGGTAGGACATGTTCTGAGGCATCAAGGGATGACCAATTTGGTACTGGAGGGCAGCGTGGAGGGTAAAAATCGTAGAGGGAGACCAAGAGATGAATACACTAAGCAGATTCAGAACGATGTAGGCTGCAGTAGGTACTGGGAGATGAAGAAGCTTGCACAGGATAGAGTAGCATGGAGAGCTGCATCAAACCAGTCTCAGGACTGAAGACCACAACAACAACAACAGGATGGATTGCATCAGTGTTTTGTAAATGTGGAGAATAGTGGAGAGTTATAACCCCAAGCTCGGCCTGTTAGTAGTTTTAATCTATTGTGGGCTTTCTGTTAGATGGTCAGGAGGCGAGGTTTCCATCTTCATTGCCAGTCGAGGGTTAGTACATGATATTTTAGTGTGTTAGTTAGCTGGATAGGATGGTTATAAATGGTAAGGTGGAAGTCATGGAGGCAGAAGGAGCAGGTGGTTCATTCTATAATTATTACCTGGATTTTGGAGGGGTTATTCTTGAGGAGCCATTGGTTACACCAGGAGGTAAACTGATTGAGGTGGATTTGGAGGGATCGTTGGGATTTGTGGAGCGAAGGGCAGAGGGCGAGGAAAGCAGTATCATCAGCATACTGAAGGAGATGGACTGGTGGAGGTGGCTTGAGCGTATCAGCTGTGTAGAGAAAATAAAGTAGAGGAGAGAGGACAGAGCCTTGGGGCACTCCTGCAGTGGGATGGAAGGTACTAGAACTGGTATTGTTAATAGCAACAAAGGATGGGCGATTGGATAGGGAGAGACATAGTTAATTGGAAGTGCATATGGCTGGAGTTTGAAAAGGAGAGCAGAGTGCTATACACAGTCATAGGCTTTATCTAGGTCTAGGGACACAAAAATAGTGGATTTATGGGAGTTTAGTTGGTGGAAGAGGAGATCGGTGACATGCAGTAGCTGGTTATCAGAGGAGAAATTGGGGTAGAAGCCACACTGGTTAATGGGAAGAAGGTGGTGTGGGTTCAAGTGTTGGTGGATTGGTCGAGAGAGGATGGATTTGAAAACCTTGCTGAAGAATGAGGTGAGGGGACGGTTGGAGGAGGGATCATTATAAAGATTTTCGGATTTAAGGAAAAGTAGGATTTTGGATGTTTTCCACTGATAATCTGTGAAGAGGACAGTGGTGTAAAGGGTTGAAAGGCTGATGAAAAAGAAGAGAGGTCACTCTTTGAGGTAATGATATAGAATGCAATCATGACTGGGGGGAAATGTTGCATTTTTTGTGGAGTACTTGTTGTATGTCGCATGCTGTAATCGGTATATTTAATTCTGTTTGCGGTATGTTGTCTAAGTACTGGGAGCTGGGAGCCAGGAGTGGTACCGTTATATCTGTACATTCGTGGATGGTACATAAAAGTGAGCAATCCAAATGTGGGTCCTCAGGGATGGAGAATATGTCGGACAGGTAGGATGCAAAATGGTTAGCTTTTCTCAGGTTGTCAAGAAAGGGATGGTTATCGTGGAGAAGTAGGTAATGAGGTATGGGGTTACTGTAAGTGAATCGATGGAATGCTTTCCAGTACTGGGAAGAGTAACTGGAGAGTTTAGTCTTGAGTTTGGTGCATGTCTGGCGCCAGTCCCAGCGTTTTCTTGCATTTAATAAATTCCTGATATGTCTCAGTATTTGCAGGTGGTGTGTGAATGTATCCCAGTCACAAGTCTGCATGAGGGAGTGGTACATTCGACAGGATTCTCAGACGAGTTGTAGGGCTTGTGGGGACTGTGTGGGGCTGATAGGATGTGTAGTCTAGGTACAAATGTGAATGGATATTGCGTCTGACAAGGTCTGCTGCAGGAGGGATGTGGCATAAGGGATATCATCAGGTTGCTGGAAGGGCGGGGATGACTTTCAATCTGGGTTTCTACAGATTCCCAGTACACATTCCACTTGGTGTATGAGGAGTTTTGGATATCTCTTGGGTGGAGATTGGGATGAGGTGTGCAGGGATGAAGTTGCCTGTAGGAGATGGTGAGAAGTACACGTAGGTGTTCACTTCCAATGAGACAGAGGACTTCTGCAGTGAGGTGTCCAAGGAGGTTGGGTGACGCTAGGATGACGTCAGGGTCTTAGTGCTGTCTGGATGGGCTTGATGTTGGATGGGAACACTGTCACGTTGCGGGGTGTCGGTAAACTGATGCCACTGCTGGAGTTCTGCACGCGATCTAGTATGGATGTTCACCCAATCTAGTATGGATGTTGAGGTTTGTGGCAATAATATAGGTGGAAAAGGTACAATCAATCTGGGTGATGAAGTCATAGGGGATGGATTGATTAGGTCAGATGTAGACTGTGGCACAGTTAATTGTGAGGGTTTAGAAAAAGAGGGTGAGTGCTTGGTGGAAGTGTTGTATAAGGATTGTGGCCAAACAGGGATGTTCTTTTTGTGGACAACTGCAACTCCGCATCTGGCCAGGAAAAGGTGGTTATATGTGTGGCGGAGGGTATAGGAAGAGGTTCAGATGGTGTGATAGGGTTAGAGGAACATTTCATAATGATAAATGTATGGACGTTGTGTTGGATAGGTTATGCAGTAAAACATGTTTACTCGTGGGGAGGATGTTGTTGTACAGAACTTTGTAGTGCTTTCGCGCCATTATAAGGGAAAGATTTGTTTGAGTGGATGAAGTCTGAGGAGGTGTAGACAAAGGTGTTGAGGTGGGTGAAGACGAAGTAAACCTGGTTGTGGGAGTAGGTAGCTTGGATGTTGAGATGGAAGATGGAGCAGCCAGCAAGGAAAATTTGTAGGTGTAGACGTTGGAATGGATGGATGTTTTGGAAGACTATTGTAATGAATTTCATAATATCACCTGCAGTGGGAGCTGGGCCAAGGGAATTGTTAGGATGAGTGAGGATATCAATGGAATGGATTGGGACAGGGAGTTCAGGATTGGTAGGTTGTGGCTTAGCTTTGCATTGCGCAGAGGGGAGTCGTTGTAGGTGTTAGAGGTAGGAGGGGATGCTAGCATAGGACACTGTTTAAGTAAATGTGAGGGTTGGCAGCGTGGAGAGGTAGGTGGGACTTTACAATCTGCAGTATGATGGCTATTGTAATGAAGACTTTTTGGCGGCAGTAGGACTGAGGATGGGATTTTGAAGGTTCGACCTTGTGGCAGTGGTGGCAGATCAGAGCTACCTCTTTACAGAGATGGTCTATGATGGCGGCAGATTCAGAGAAGACATGGACAAGGCAAACGGAGCCAATGTCGTTATTGATATGAAGGGCTTTTCAGACTTCCAAATCTGGGTGACTGTTCAATTTAGATGCCACTTTCTCATCCATGATCTCAAGGTCGACCTTTGTAATCACTGCTGTGAGGATGGTGGGGAGGCTGAGGTTACTTTCTACTTGGATGAGTTGGTGAGAGGTGTTGAGGACGCTTTGGGACCAAAAGTAATACAAGGAATTTTGGAGAGGAGGACGGCATGGAAGATCAGGTTTAGGAACTTTAGTAAGAAGGAGTCTTTCCTTGGGAGGATTTGTTGGTTGAGGAAGTTTGGTAGGTATTTTTTGATTTCGAGGGTGAGAGATTTTGGTTTAAGGAACTTTGGGTCAGGGTTGGAGAGTGTAAAGGTGTAGGTGGTAGGGGAAAATATTGAAGGAGGAGGAGCTTTATCCATATGCTGGGTGTCAGCAGGTCCAGTTTGCATTTTTTTTAGATGTGAGAGTGTAAGAGATATCAATGGTTTGACGTTTTGTAGATTTCTTAACGGCTGTTGGAGGGAAGGATAGTTGTGGGATGGGGCATGATGGGATATGATGTTGCTGATGGTTACCTGGGAGTGGTGCTAGTCCTGTAGCACTGCTTGCGTTAATCAGTGCTGTGTGGCTCGATGAGGTGATGCTTGTGGCATCAAAAAATGTTGAAATGTGTTTGAAATCTTATGAGACTTAAATGCTAAGGTCATCAGTCCCTAAGCTTACACACTACTTAACTTAAATTATCCTAAGGACAAACACACACACCCATGCCCGAGGGAGGACTCGAACCTCCGAGGGGATCAGCCGCACAGTCCATGACTGCAGCGCCCATGACCGCTCGGCTAATCCCGCGCGCCACTTGTGGCATCATTTGTCACAACTGATACTCAGCAGGTGGTGACATGTGCGGCAGTGGTGAAGGTGACGCGAGTCTAGGCTGGAAGAGATAAGGTAGGGGGAGCAGGGGAAAGAGTGAAGCACATGTAACTGCTGTAAGAGGACTGGATAGAGTGAGGGGGCGAGGGAGATGTAGGGGCGACTAAGAGGGCATACTCCATGTGTTGACAGTGGGAGAAGGATATGGTATAGATGATGGACATAGTAGGGTGGTCCATGGTGGTGGACAGTAATGAATGGCGCTAATTGTGGTGAGCGACCGCCGAAGCAGCGCTGGGACGATGGTGACGAGCTGTGGTGAAGTTGCGAATGATAACATGTCTCCTATGTGACAGGGGTGGAAGCAGCTACGTCAGAAGTGAAACTGTGGCGGCGATCAGCACATGGAGACGGCGGCGGTGAGAAACAGGCGATAAAATAGTGGTGACGCTGATAGAAGGGAAGACTGGTAGTGAAGATGCAGGCTGGCGATGATCAGTGGCGAGTTCGAGATCCCGATGCGAAAACGAAGACTGGCAGCAAATGCGATGACAGGTAGCGAACGCTCGCAAAGGCGATAACACTTAGCAAGGACAGCCAGCGAAGGCCCCGACGAAGACGATTGGAAACTATTCCCTATCGGAATTTAAAACCTGAGAGCTGCCCAGGCACTTCTAATTCTCGAGTAGAAGAGGAGCTCCAACCCTGGAATGTGCATTATTAGCTTCCTCAATTTGTGAAGTTCTTTCTCTTTATTGAATCATTATATGTTTCTGAAAGTGTAATCATTTATTTGTTTGCACACGTACATCATATCTACAGATTTTCGTCCCATTCGGATAATTCCTTCGTGATTCGTCGTTTTTTCATTGGTCTTACAGAGTATGTGAGTAATACAAGCAAATTACTTTAAAACATCAATGCAATGCATATTGCGGAACAGCACAGGTTCATGCTAGAGGCAACACTGTCAGAAGGTAAATTATTCTACCGCCATCAGGTGGCATTCAAAGCACAATACCAGCAGAATCTATTTCATAAATGACAGATAAGAGTAAGCATGAATAAAATGTAAATTAAATTACCAATATACTTCCAATTTTGGTTCATATGTTATGTAAACAGCAAAATAACAAATTTGTATGGGTCAATATGTTTGCACCTATATCGCTCTCGTATGTATTTAGCAAACTTGACGGAACATAAGAGTTGTACAACATAAAATATGTGTACCCTTCAGACACACCTCAACCAGTTCACCGCCTGATGCAACCAGTGGCTCCTTTGCAACAACCCTTCCAAGACTCAGGCAATCGTCACAGGGCATACCACCTCCTCCTTCTGGCTCCACGATTTTTACCTCACCATTTACAGTCGTCCTATCCACCTCACTCCTACACTGAAATACCTTGACCTCACCCTCTACCATCAGCTCAACTGGACTCCCCATCTCCTTATGATCCAAGACAAAGCCGACAATAGACTCCACCTCCCGAAACTCCTGTCCGGCCAGACATTGGGACTGCACCCTTCCACCATCCTTCGCACCTACAAATCTTTGATCTACCCCATCCTTTGTTATGCTAGCGTCCCCTGGATTTCTGCCCAACCCAGTTTCTATAAAGCCCTCGAAACCCTCGAACGCTGTGTCCTTGGCCTCGATTTCCGAATCCACCTCCTGTCCCCCATCCGGATCCTGTATGACTTCATCTCCTTCCCACACGATCTCCTTTTCCTTGAACACATCCACACCTTGTAAATCGTCTGCTGACTATTACCCCCACCCCTGGTGTCTTCTATCCTCTCTACCCCCAGCCTGTTGCTGCGCCTTTATCGTTGTGTCCCATCCTCTTTACATCTCCACACCTTCCATCTCCTTTCCTAACGCAACTTTTAGCACCTGCCCCTCCTGCATAATGAACTTTGCCCTGATCACTACCCCTCCTAGCAAATCCAACCCCACATTCCCCCCTCCTACTCTTCTGGGTCCCTCTCCCCTCCTCTTCCCTTCCTCTGAGCGGTTTTCCTCCTTCCCACTCCTCCCTCCCTTTCCCATGTCCCCCTTCTGTGGCCTTGCACTCCCTCGTGACATGAATTCTCTTTTCATCTCCCGCCTCACCCGTCTTCTGCCCCTTGGTGTGCCCCTGACCCCCCTTTTTTCTTTTCCTCCCACCCCCTTCAGCCCCCCCTCCCCACTCTCACCACTGCACCTTCCTCTCCCCCCTTTTTCCCTCCTCTCAGGCCTCCTCTCCTTTGACAGGTCTCTCCTGGCAGTTTTTATCCTTCGTGTGTGCTCAATCGCTTACAGTGGTTTTATGAGTGTCTCTCGTTCTGGTGTGTTTTTATACTGTGGCCAACTTTTAACTTGTGCATGTGACTCCAGTGTATTTTATGTGCTCCACAACTCGCCAACAGCGTTCTTTTAACTTTATATCGACTTTTTTAACTGTCCCACAATGAACGTCTACGTGTCAGTGTATATTTTAACCCCATTGTCTCCGCTTATTATGGTTTTATGTCCCCCCTTTTCCGCCATTTTACGTATAGTTTCCTCTTTTTTTTTCACTGTAATGTCTCTCGGCTAAGGAACGGCGGATTGTGCTGCCAACAGCCCTACCCGGACCAGAAAAATAAATGAATAAATAAAATATTGCGGCGCTAAGTGGAAGGCTACAGAGCAAAAAGAGAGAAATTGTGGAGCCCAACTTCAAAAACAAATAGTCAACAACAGCGTAATAAAAGGTAATGACTCAAAAGCAGCCAGAGCGTAATCCAGCTTTCGTGACTGCAGCACATCGAGTACAAAGTTTCGTTCTGTGCGTTTCACAAAAGTTCTCATATGAAATGACTTGTTTTAAAATTTATCTGTGATGTTTTGTATAAACCCATTACTTTGCTATGCGTTTGTTTGCTTATCAGGCACAGCTATCTGAAATATATTTTCGCTCTCTTTAGTATAGATAGGAACCGTTATTGCTGTGTTCAGATGCTAGCTTAGTTGGTGACCCTTCGCTTACAGGTCCAAGCAGTATTGGCTACGGTCACACAAGTTGAAACTGCTGCTAAAGGGCATCACTGTGGGGGGCCAGATGTGGGGATTTGAGGGACATCCAGCACATCCCATGTGTCCCCTGATCGGTCCACTACCGTGGCCACTGTGGATACTGCCTGCACTGAGGTTCACCTCTAACCTGTGGTCGAGTGTGAGGTCGTGTCAAGGTGTGGCAGGCAGTGAAAGACATTCTGAGGGGCCAACTGGAGGGCCTTCCCAGTTCGTCTGATGAACAGTTTCGGGCGCTGTCTGTGATTGACGAAGTTCCTGAGCCAGATGCAATCACTCACCCTGTTCCAGAGGAAGCACTTTGGCCCACATTCATGGAGGGTGGGTTTAATTATTGCTGGAGGCTCCAGTTCAGACGTGTATTGGCGCCCCTTAGTGTATGGCTGCCAAGGAGGTGAAGGAAACCAGTATGGGCTCTGTGTGCATACCGGGAGTGGTCATTCCAGGTTTGGAAAGGGTGCTTCTAGATGTCATAAAGAGCACAGGGTGCAGCCAGCTGGTGGTGGTGGATCATGGCGGTACCAATGACGTTTGTCGCTTTGGGTTGGAAGAGATTCTCTCTGGTTTTGGGCGGCTAGCTGATATGGTAGAAACTGCCAGCCTTGCTTGCAGGATGAAAGCAGAGATCACCATCTGCTGCATTGTCCACAAAACCGACTGTGGTCCTTTGTTACAGAGCCGAGTGGAGGATGTGAATCAGAGGCTGCAGATTCCTCTACCTGGGTCATCAGGTGGTGGGTTTACAGGTTCTGCTTAGTTGGTCATGAGTCCACTACACACAGGAAGCGGTTAGATGTATAGTGGATGCCGTGTGTGTGGGGGGGGGGGGGTTGAGGGAGGGGGGGGGGGTCTGGGTGGTTGCTTAAGTTAGGCGGCCTTGGGAAACTATAGAAAGGGTGTCAGTCTACAAGGGTGCAGGGCAAACACAGGAAGGTAGACCTAGCAACAGTCGGCATTGTGGTTGTAAATCGTCAAAGCTGTGTTGAAAAGAGCCAGAGCTCCAAGCGCTAATAGAGAGCACTGAAGCTCAAATCGTTGTTGGTATGGAAAGCTGGCTAAAGCCGGAAATAAGTTCAGCTGAAGTTTTTTCAAAGGCCCTAACCGTGTTCAGATAGAATAGATTAAATTCAGTTGGTGCTGTAGTGTTTATTGCTGTCAGAAGTAGTTTACCGCCGGCCGCGGTGGTCTCGCGGTTCTAGGCGCGCAGTCCGGAACCGCGCGACTGCTACGGTCGCAGGTTCGAATCCTGCCTCGGGCATGGATGTGTGTGATGTCCTTAGGTTAGTTAGGTTTAACTAGTTCTAAGTTCTAGGGGACTGATGACCTAAGATGTTAAGTCCCATAGTGCTCAGAGCCATTTGAACCATTTGAAGTATGTGAAATGTAAGTACACTCCTGGAAATTGAAATAAGAACACCGTGAATTCATTGTCCCAGGAAGCGGAAACTTTATTGACACATTCCTGGGGTCAGATACATCACATGATCACACTGACAGAACCACAGGCACATAGACACAGGCAACAGAGCATGCACAATGTCGGCACTAGTACAGTGTATATCCACCTTTCGCAGCAATGCAGGCTGCTATTCTCCCATGGAGACGATCGTAGAGATGCTGGATGTAGTCCTGTGGAACGGCTTGCCATGCCATTTCCACCTGGCGCCTCAGTTGGACCAGCGTTCGTGCTGGACGTGCAGACCGCGTGAGACGACGCTTCATCCAGTCCCAAACATGCTCAATGGGGGACAGATCCGGAGATCTTGCTGGCCAGGGTAGTTGACTTACACCTTCTAGAGCACGTTGGGTGGCACGGGATACATGCGGACGTGCATTGTACTGTTGGAACAGCAAGTTCCCTTGCCGGTCTAGGAATGGTAGAACGATGGGTTCGATGACGGTTTGGATGTACCGTGCACTATTCAGTGTCCCCTCGACGATCACCAGTGGTGTACGGCCAGTGTAGGAGATCGCTCCCCACACCATGATGCCGGGTGTTGGCCCTGTGTGCCTCGATCGTATGCAGTCCTGATTGTGGCGCTCACCTGCACGGCGCCAAACACGCTTACGACCATCATTGGCATCAAGGCAGAAGCGACTCTCATCGCTGAAGACGACACGACTCCATTCGGCCCTCCATTCACGCCTGTCGCGACACCACTGGAGGCGGGCTGCACGATGTTGGGGCGTGAGCGGAAGACGGCCTAACGGTGTGCGGGACCGTAGCCCAGCTTCATGGAGACGGTTGCGAATGGTCCTCGCCGATACCCCAGGAGCAACAGTGTCCCTAATTTGCTGGGAAGTGGCGGTGCGGTCCCCTACGGCACTGCGTAGGATCCTTCGGTCTTGGCGTGCATCCGTGCGTCGCTGCGGTCCGGTCCCAGGTCGACGGGCACGTGCACCTTCCGCCGACCACTGGCGACAACATCGATGTACTGTGGAGACCTCACGCCCCACGTGTTGAGCAATTCGGCGGTACGTCCACCCGGCCTCCCGCATGCCCACTATACGCCCTCGCTCAAAGTCCGTCAACTGCACATACGGTTCACGTCCACGCTGTCGCGGCATGCTACCAGTGTTAAAGACTGCGATGGAGCTCCGTATGCCACGGCAAACTGGCTGACACTGACGGCGGCGGTGCACAAATGCTGCGCAGCTAGCGCCATTCGACGGCCAACACCGCGGTTCCTGGTGTGTCCGCTGTGCCGTGCGTGTGATCATTGCTTGTACAGCCCTCTCGCAGTGTCCGGAGCAAGTATGGTGGGTCTGACACACCGGTGTCAATGTGTTCTTTTTTCCATTTCCAGGAGTGTAGTTCCTGTGAGTTACTATGGATAGAAGTTATACTTGAAGACCGAAACAAATTAATAATTGATTCGTTTTACCAACCCTCTGACTCAGATGATACAATTGCTGAACAGTTCTAAGAAAACTTGAGTCTTATTTTTCGAAGATGTACCCCACTCATTCAATTACAATTGCTGGTGCCTTAAATCTTCCCATTATAATTTGCACAAAAATACATTTTTAAAACTGGTCGTAGGCATAAAACGTCGTCCGAAATTGTACTGAACGCTTTCTCAGCAAATAACGAGTATTTGAACAATTACTTCAGGAGCAAACTCTAAATGTAAATTCTTGCGAAAACATATTTGATGTCCTAGCAAAAAATAATCCTGAGTAAATAGGGAACATCATGACGGACAGAGGGATTAGCGACCACAAGTCATTTGTAGCGAGAATTAATACCATAACATCCGCACCTACCAAAAATAAACGCAAAATATATTTATTTAAAAAAGCGGACATATATTCACATGAAGCTTTTCTAAGAGACACTTTCCACTCCTTTGAACCGCGCGACTGCTACGGTCGCAGGTTCGAATCCTGCCTTGGGCATGGATGTGTGTGATGTCCTTAGGTTAGTTAGGTTGAAGTAGTTCTAAGTTCTAGGGGACTGATGACCACAGATGTTAAGTCCCATAGTGCTCAGAGCCATTTGAACCATTTGAACCATCCATTCCTTTAAACTCGACTATGTAAGCGTAGACAAGCTGTGGTTTGAATTCAGGTAAATAGTATCGATCGTAATTGAGACATATATACCACAAAATTAATAAGAGATAGTACTGATCCTCCATGGTACACAAAATAGGTCAGAACAATGTCGCAGAAGCAACGAAAAAAGCATGCCAAAGTTAAAAGAACGCAAAATCCCCACGGTTGGCGAACTTTTACACAAGCTCAAAATTTAGCGCCAACTTCAGTGCCGAATACTTTTAATAATTTGCACAACGAAAATGTGTCTCGAAATCTGGTACAAAACCCGAACAGATTCTGGCCATATGTAAGGTACACCACCGCAAGACGCACTGGTGACAGTGCCACAACAGTAGACTCACCAAACACGGCTTTCCGAAACTCCTCCACCAAAGATCACGAAGTAAATATTCCAGAACTCGAACCCAGAATAGCCGTCAACATGAGTAACTTAGAAACAGATAACCTCAGTGTAGTGAAGTAGCTTAACTCAATAAAGGCAAGGCCTCCGATCCATATTGCATACCAGTCAGGTTCCTTTTAGAGTATTCTGATACATTAGCTCCATACTTAACAATCATATACAACCCTTCGCTCTTCGAAAGATCCGTACCTAAAGACTGGAAAGTTACACAGGTCACACCAATACCCAAGAAAGAGAGTAATCTGCTGTATTACAGACCCATATACTGACGTCGTTTTGCAGTAGGATTTTGGGACATATATTGTGTTCGGACGTTATGAATTAGCTCAAAGAAAACGATTGACAAATAGTCAGCACGGATTCAGAAAACATCACTCTTGTGAAACACACGTAGCTTGTTACTCTCACGAAATAATGAGTGCTATCCACAGGGGACGCCAAATTGATTCCATATTTTTAGATTTCCATAAGGCTTTCGAAACCGTTCCTCACAAGCATCTTCCAGTCAAATTGCGTGCCTATGGAGTATCGACTCAGCTGTAAGACTGGATTAGTGATTTCCTGTCAGCAAGGTCACAGTTCTTAGTAACTGACGGCAAGTCATTTAGTAAACCAGAAGTAATACTGGCGTTCCCCAGGGAAGTGATATGGGCCCTCCGTCGTCCCTGATCTACATAAACGACACAGGAGACAATCTGAGCAGCCTTCTTAAACTGTTTGCAGATGATGCCATGATTTATCGCCTTGTAATGCCATCACATGATCAAAATCAATTTACAAATCATGTAGGCAAGATATGTGTATGGTACGAAAAGTGACTTGTCACTTTAAATAATAAAAGTGTTAAGTCTTCCACACGAGTATTAAAAGAAGCCCGTTAAGTTTCGTTTACTCGATAAATCGCACAAATCTCAAGGTCGTAGATTCAACTAAATACTTATGGACTACAATTACGAATAACTTAAATTGGAACGATCACTTAGTTAATGTTATGGGTAATACAAACCAAAGACTGTGATTCATTGGCAGAACACTTGGAAAGTGCAACATCTGCATATTCCTCATTACTGTAGACGTGTGGCATTGTTCGCAGCGCTTGTACGAACACAGTTAACACCACACACTACATGGCCAACCGATCCGTCGCCGGTACGCTACACAATGCGGCTTACACGGCACAACAGCGCAAACAACGGATGACTGTTGCGGGCTTTCATATGGTTAATGAAATGATGGTGGTGGCCCTCAAAAACGCACCCACAGACTCAGATTTGCTAATATTAAAAGTTTTGGCTGGTTTCGTTGTCTAGGGGCTGGGGTACGTTGTTGCCGCATTACAGGCCAAATACTGCTGAGTCGACAGTATACGATAAGAATACACACATGAATCGAATGATCGAAGGTTTTTATCACTCGGCAATTGCGAATTATGAAAGTAACATATAAATTTATACACTACTGGCCATTAAAATTGCTACACCAAGAAGAAATGCAGATGATAAACGGGTATTCATTAGACAAATATATTATACTAGAACTGACATGTGATTACATTTTCACACAGTTTGGGTGCATAGATCCTGAGAAATCAGGACCCAGAACAACCACCTCTGGCCATAATAACGGCCTTGATACGCCTGGGCATTGAGTCAAATAGAGCTTGGATGGCGTGTACAGGTACAGGTACAGCTGCCAATGCAGCTTCAACACGATACCACAGTTCATCAAGAGCAGTGATTGGCGTATTGTGACGAGCCAGTTGCTCGGCCACCATTGACCAGACGTTTTCAGTTGGTGAGAGAGCTGGAGAATGTGCTGGCCAGGGCAGCAGTCGAACATTTTCTGTATCCAGAAAGGTCCGTACAGGACCTGCAACATTCGGTCGTGCATTATCCTGCTGAAATGTGGGGTTTCGCAGGGATCGAATGAAGGGTAGAGCCACGGGTCGTAACACATCTGAAATGTAACGTCCACTGTTCAAAGTGGCGCCAATTCCAACAAGAGGTGACCGAGACATGTAACCAATGGCACCCCATATCATCACGCCGGGTGATACGCCAGTATGGCGATGACGAATACACGCTTCCAATGAGCGTTCACCGCGATGTTGCCAAACAAGGATGCGACCAACACGATGCTGTACACAGAACCTGGATTCATCCGAAAAAATGACGTTTAGCCATTGGTGCACCCACGTTCGTCGTTCAGTACACCATCGCAGGTGCTCCTGTGTGTGATGCAGCGTCAAGGGTAACCGCAGCCATGGTCTCCGAGCTGATAGTCCATGTTGCTGCAAATGTCATCGAACTGTTCGTGCAGATGGTTGTTGTCTTGCAAACGTCCCCATCTGTTGACTCAGGGATCGAGACGTGGCTGCAAGATCCGTTACTGCCATGCGGATAAGATGCCTGTCATCTCGACTACTAGTGATACGAGGCCGTTGGGATCCAGCACGGCGTTCCGTATAACCCTCCTGAACCCACCTATTCCATATTCTGCTAACAGTCATTGGATCTCGACCAACGCGAGCAGCAATGTCGCGATACGATAAACCGCAATCGCGATAGGCTACAATCCGACCTTTACCAAAGTCGGAAACGTGATGGTACGCATTTCTCCTCCTTACACGAGGCATCACAGCAACGTTTTACCAGGAAACGCCGGGCAACTGGTGTTTGTGTATGTGAAATCGGTTGGAAACTTTTTCCTCATGTCAGCACGTTGTAGGTGTCGCCACCGGCGCCAACCTTTCGTCAATGGTCTGAAAAGCTAATCATTTGCATGTCACAGCATCCTCTTCCTGTTGGTTAAATTTCGCGTCTGTAGCACGTCATCTTCATGGTGTAGCAATTTTAATGGCCAGTAGTGTAAATGAAAGATTGCAATTCCATAAAATCTACAGGTACTATCTTAACGACTTTAAATGATGAGTACGATAGTAGAAGTACTTTTGAGAATGTGGTATGTTTCTGCAAAACACTTATTGGTGTCGATGGTCAAGCAATTAAATAAATTATAAGTTGAATGACAGGGAAACAATAGATTCCTACTGCACGTAATTAGTTATGAACAACAACATAGCTCGTGAGATATTCACTTCTAAATGCACACTACGTCTTCACTGCAGAAGCCATGGAAATCACACAAGAGCACAGGTCGGCACTCCGAAATGTTTCTATCCTCTGCGACCACGCGCAAACTGCTCCATTGTCCAAGTCCTTCCGCCGACTGTGTGTCCGTCGCGCCGTCCAGCACCTCCCGTGTCCTGTGTAGTACTGTTCCGAACCACCGCCGAACTGCCCCGTCCTCTCCGGAAACTATGCTCCTCCCCACTGCCATACAGTCTCTCCACGTGTCCTTTTTGCAACGATCGCTTTAATTGGCTAGAGCGCTCCCGCCCTGTCTTCAAGCCAACCCACACTCACAACATAATGAAACTTACACGAAATACTAGATTTACATTTAAATACTTGAAACTAAATAAATATTTCTACGGCTGGACGATAAACACACTCTAACATACATTATTAAATACATAAACAAATTAAATATACATGTATCAAAGGAATAGCAAGCAAAAGTAGGCCAGTAGCCTAACGTCTCTGTGCTTTCTAAAACACTGTAAATAATTGACCAATTTCTTCATGAATAGCATATATCGGATATAAACAAAGACATAGATGAATAAATATATTTATAAGCATGCTGCTACCGTTTTTTCGTGTAACTGTGGAGTACTTATGGCCTGACGCGATCGATAGTAATCGGCCACTTTGACCTCCAATAACTTATGTACTGTTCAAGTTACATGCCTGTAATTTACACCAATTTAGGTTTACACTAATAGCTTTCTAAAGACCCGAAGAACGACAAAATCTGAAGAACCGTTTACATTTTGGAAATTCGTTGGTGGATGTTGCTTGCATAATACATCGTCAGATACTGACTTTAAACTAATAAAATATTGGAAATCTGATTACACCATCAGAATCGTCGTGCAATAATGGTAATTTACATTTTTCTTTTTGAGGTATCATGATTCCTCTGGCCACTATGAATTTCTACACGAACTGTGAAATGTCTGCCATTAAGGTTTCACAAAGTCCACCATCTTTGGCACTCGCCGGCATAGACATCTCCTTCATCGACACAAAGCACCGTCCTCGTCACAACGGAATTGCCAGCCTCCCAGCCACGCCGCCCCTGGACCCCGGCTAACGTTCGGCACTACATGGTCCAGCTATTGTCCGGCATCACGCGGTTGCTAACGAGCAGCGGCTTTGAAGAGCGTCCTGTGCGGCGGCCGCCCCAACTCCGAACATATAATATTTCCAGGGCGCCACAACTAGCCCGTTACCTCACGCTGTACTACGTACTGCGTACGTTACATGGGCATAATACCCGGTAGGTTGCTTAGCGTAAACATGGCACGTACCCGTGCATTGTTTGCAAGAAAATCACGGTACGGTCCAGTCGTGTTGCGTATACGTTCACGTTGTGCACATCAGTTTTGCAGAATTAAAGTTCCTTTCAACACCCATTCCTTCCTAACGAAGGATTTGCGGACCTATGTTCGTATAACATTTTTGTTCAGAATTACTTATACTATCAATGTTTAAAATATTGACCTTCTTCCCCAAACACCCTGTATAGGCCAGACCGGTAGGAACTTTGCAACAGGTTATAGGGAGTATACGTACGAGGCCAACACAAGTGCTTCGGGGAACCATTTGAATCCGAAGAAACATAGTCTAGACCCTATTACAAAAACCTTAAAATCCTACACGAAGCACCCAAGGGGTATATGCTCAACAATTTAGAAGAACTTGAGATATAATCTCATACAATAAGATAATCACAACGAGTGATGGCGGAGCAGAAGGATTTTAGTAGAAACTTGCTTTTTGACATCTTCTATGATCAATAGCGACGCTTTAGTACTTTAACAAACCAGCTCCCCACATAATTTTATTGGCTCCACGTGGATTACGCATTGGCTGGCTTAGAGTCATTTTACCTATGATTTTGTCATCATCTTTTATTACACTGTCGTTGACTGTTTATTTTTGCTGTTGGGCTCCACGATTTCTCTGTTTTTGGCCTGCAACCTTGCTCTTGGTGCCGCAATAGTTTACTACAGCTGTCTTGCATTGTACAATTTTTATGTCGCGTCAACTTTGCTAAAATCTTACGAGAGCTATCTACGTATATAGGTTCAAATGTATTAATCCATATGCATTTGTTATTTTAATGTTTACGTAACACACGAACAAAAACTGAAAGTATATTGGTACCCTAATCTACATTTTATCCATGTTTACGCTTATCTCTCATTTATCAAATGGAGTGTGCTGCTATTGTGCTTTGACCACCATCTGATGGCGGCTGAATAATTTATCTTCTTACAGTGTCGCCGCTAGTATACACCTACACTTCATATGAGTATGTACTACTCTCCTGGAAATGGAAAAAAGAACACATTGACACCGGTGTGTCAGACCCACCATACTTGCTCCGGACACTGCGAGAGGGCTGTACAAGCAATGATCACACGCACGGCACAGCGGACACACCAGGAACCGCGGTGTTGGCCGTCGAATGGCGCTAGCTGCGCAGCATTTGTGCACCGCCGCCGTCAGTGTCAGCCAGTTTGCCGTGGCATACGGAGCTCCATCGCAGTCTTTAACACTGGTAGCATGCCGCGACAGTGTGGACGTGAACCGTATGTGCAGCTGACGGACTTTGAGCGAGGGCGTATAGTGGGCATGCGGGAGGCCGGGTGGACGTACCGCCGAATTGCTCAACACGTGGGGCGTGAGGTCTCCACAGTACATCGACGTTGTCGCCAGTGGTCGTCGACCTGGGACCGGACCGCAGCGACGCACGGATGCACGCCAAGACCGTAGGATCCTACGCAGTGCCGTAGGGGACCGCACCGCCACTTCCCAGCAAATTAGGGACGCTGTTGCTCCTGGGGTATCGGCGAGGACCATTCGCAACCGTCTCCATGAAGCTGGGCTACGGTCCCGCACACCGTTACGCCGTCTTCCGCTCACGCCCCAACATCGTGCAGCCCGCCTCCAGTGGTGTCGCGACAGGCGTGAATGGAGGGACGAATGGAGACGTGTCGTCTTCAGCGATGAGAGTCGCTTCTGCCTTGGTGCCAATGATGGTCGTATGCGTGTTTGGCGCCGTGCAGGTGAGCGCCACAATCAGGACTGCATACGACCGAGGCACACAGGGCCAACACCCGGCATCATGGTGTGGGGAGCGATCTCCTACACTGGCCGTACACCACTGGTGATCGTCGAGGGGACACTGAATAGTGCACGGTACATCCAAACCGTCATCGAACCCATCGTTCTACCATTCCTAGACCGGCAAGGGAACTTGCTGTTCCAACAGGACAATGCACGTCCGCATGTATCCCGTGCCACCCAACGTGCTCTAGAAGGTGTAGGTCAACTACCCTGGCCAGTAGGATCTCCGGATCTGTCCCCCATTGAGCATGTTTGGGACTGGATGAAGCGTCGTCTCACGCGGTCTGCACGTCCAGCACGAACGCTGGTCCAACTGAGGCGCCAGGTGGAAATGGCATGGCAAGCCGTTCCACAGGACTACATCCAGCATCTCTACGATCGTCTCCATGGGAGAATAGCAGCCTGCATTGCTGCGAAAGGTGGATATACACTGTACTAGTGCCGACATTGTGCATGCTCTGTTGCCTGTGTCTATGTGCCTGTGGTTCTGTCAGTGTGATCATGTGATGTATCTGACCCCAGGAATGTGTCAATAAAGTTTCCCCTTCCTGGGACAATGAATTCACGGTGTTCTTATTTCAATTTCCAGGAGTGTATTTGAAGACATGCATTGTATTGATGTTTTAAAGTATTTGGTACGTATTACTCATGTATATTACTGTATTTGTACCCTATTAATTATAAGCCTTCTCAATTTGTGATCGACTGATATAACGTGCATTGTGAGCACTTCTCAATTTGCAATCTATCCCGTGCATCTATCCCGTGCATCCCATTGTTATTTCCTTTCGCGAAAAATGATGTCAATGAAACCATTTAATAGAATCTGGTGACGCTAAAAAGCGAACCGCTTATGGTGAATGAAATTTTCAGTTCACAGTACGCTTAGACAGCTGCTAAACAGGAGGGCCACCTAAAATAATTCCCCCTGCTCTTTATTAATAATGTTCGAGTTGCAGTCGGTGCATCTGGATATTATTTGTAGTTCTACTTTAGACCCAAATTATAGTTACAGAAATGTAAATAAACCTAACTGACCTATACTTTAGGACTTTCGTCTCCCAATCAACACGGTGGCTGCCAACGCCGTCGCGTCTTCGAAGCGCATAGGTCCCAGGTGACAGCCAGCTCAAGAAACACATTGGCTGCACAAACGTATTCTTCCTGCTACTAGTCTAATGGAGAACAGACAGCACTGTAGATGAAGTTTGTCAAATATGAGTCCTTCGATTTTCTTCCTATAGTGATTCAGAATTATACTGCAAAATTCTCTCGGTACTTTCTTCACATTTCCAACAAATAATCTGATTGATTCCCATTTAATGTGTGACATTGGGTTATCAAATTTGTGATTTGATTCCAGGAAGGTCATTCCATGCAGAATATGTAACTAATCTCATATTTTACGTCGCGAATTACTCGTGGCATTAATCACTATGGCAATGACACTATGCTAGTAGCAATACTGCCTCGCTAGCTATGAGGAAGCATGGGTGATTAGTGAAGCGAAAAATGCATTAGCTTTTGGTTCAGATCTCGCTGGATACATAGACACGTTGTTATATTTCTTCCTCTTCTCTCACCGAGCTACAAACTTCCAAAGCGAAATCAGTAGGGAAATCTTCTACATCTTAAGTCTTCTCGTAATCCCGATCTAGTACCCCGCAGATCTAAAGGTGAAAGATTTAAGAAACTGCAATATTCCACCCTTGTGAAAACTTATATTTTTCTGCTTGTGCTGCTATAACTTTTATTTTTTGTGGATATAAAACTTAACTTATTTATGCGTGGCACAGAATAACTTAATAAAGTTTCTTTTCGGGTCTACTGTCGCCGCTAGATTTACATATTTTCGTGCTAGTCCCTCACATGCTTCTTAGGTACGACACAGGACTTCACGTAGATAAACGGCGTAACGGAACATGGCGGTGAATAACGTAACTATATCGGTGCTTGAGAAATAGCGTGCTGTAATCGAGTTTCGAATTGGAAGAGTCGTCCATACATGGAACACCCTCTCGTTGAGCCTGACACACGAGCGCTGCGACATCTGCAGCAATCCGACGCCTTGGGTTCCCTGTGATCGATCATCTTCCATACAGTCACCACTTCGCCCCATCCGATTTTCGCCTGTTTCCAAAACTTAAAGAAGTCCTTCGAGGATTTATAGTGATGAAGCGATGGAAGCAGAGGTGAGGTTGTGACTCCGTCAACACAGTCAAACATTCTACAGTGACGGTGTCAACAAACTGGTCTCTCGTTGGGTGAAATGTGTTCTTCAACAGAGTGACTTTGTTGAGAAATAAATATGTAGATATAATAGAAGGCCGAGAAGAACATTTTTAGGTGATGCGGGAAATTACTTTAAGTTTTACAAAATTGCTGACAGGGGAGATCATTGTAAAAAGAAGGCAAGTTTGACAAAATGTTGCTAAAACAGAAAACGCGTTACATTACCTGAAAATGCATTTCAATAATAACAAAAATTTTATTGTTATTTTTTCTCCAATAGGCCGACTAAGCAGCATCTATAAATTTCAGTTCCTTATTCGTTGTTATTTTATTTTTTGCGGTACTCTTTCTTCTGTTCGCTACGTATTTCCTTCCTGTTTTCTGACTACTTCAGACAGGTATTTTCATTCTCCCACTTTGTAATCCTTCCATATTCAGTACCTTTTCCTCAAACATTTCTCTGGGATACGCATCTTCATCTTTTATATTATTTTTTCTACCTTCCATTTTACTGCATGAATCTAGCTTGCTGTTGATCTTATATCCCAGAAGTATTTGACGATCTTTGTGATTAAATGGCTCGGAGCACTATGCGACTTAACTTCTGAGGTCATCAGTCGCCTAGAACTTAGAACTAATTAAACCTAACTAACCTAAGGACATCACACACATCCATGCCCGAGGCAGGGTTCGAACCTGCGACCGTAGCGGTCGCTCGGCTCCAGACTGTAGCGCCTAGAACCACACGGCCACCCCGGCCGCCCGATCTTTGTGATTAACGTAGTATCTTATTTCCGATATAAATGTCCAAAAAGTACTAGTTTTCGTTTTCTCATTATTTCTGATATGTTTACCATGTTTCGATAAATGTCATCGCTACCTTGTAGTTTCCGCCCTCCATAGTTCTTCATAGGTCTAATACTTCTCCGGTGATTCCCATTTATGGTGTTTCTAATTTATCTAAATTATAGTTTAATGCAAGACATTGACTTTCATACTGGCATACTGGCTTCAACAGTTTATTGCAACGCCTAATGTTTCCATTTTTAGACAAGCATTTTCCATTGTAAAGGTCTTTAACTATCTCATATGTCTTTTTATGTATGTTCTCCTCTACAACAGCTTTTTCCGAATCATTTCCTTGTGTTGTCTACCAAAGACATTTAAATTTTTTAATTTTCTCTATTCGGCCAATATCTGCGTTCAGAAATTTACGTTTGCTCGTAATGCTTTTATCGTATCTTCCTTCTAGAAGATTAATTTGTATTACAGCAGATGCCACATTTTCAGAAAGTATAGCAAAGTCATCTGCAAATACGAGACAGTTTATTCCAATATTTTTGTTTCCTCTTCCCAATCTTATAAGTGAAATTTTATACTAATTAATTCCTTCATTCTAAATTCACACTAGTACACAATTAAAAAGAATTGGGGATAGCGCATCATCTTGCCATACACCCGTCTTTATTTTGAAGAACTCTGTTATTATTATTATTATTATTATTATTATTATTATTATTATTATTATATGGCAAAACTTCCACTTGTTCTTGATTCAACCTGGCACAAGAAGCACAGAAAAATTACAATTTTAATTATAGTTTTACTACGTAATTTCTTTTCAGGTTTGCGAAGCAGTTATCTGGACGAAAAAAGTCGGCATTTTTGTATTTCAGCAATAATCTTAAAGGTTAATAAGTGTTCAAAAACCATTTTCCTCTTTTATGAGCCATTTGAAACAGCTCTTCGATATCTTTAACTTGGAGAATGATATCTATGGTGAAAAGAGTCGAGCTGAACACATTGTATGCCACGAACAGCAGCAGACGCAGGAGAACAAGACCTTCAAAGAGACGGTTAGCAGGCAAGAATAACTGTCGAACACACTGTGGATTCTGTTGGCGGAGTTACGCACTCATAGAAGGGAAAAGAGACTAGTACTGTCGAATCGCTTAGGAGAGATGTGTCAGATACACCTGTCGCTTCACGTGCGTCATCTGTGTTTGTATCGCTGCGTCCCTCCTCAGCGGCCGAAGATGCGGTCGAATATGAAGCTGTCAAAACAACTGCGAGGGAGATTCGGTGAAATTGTGGCGAGCGCGCTGCTCGGCTCGGATTTCACGGTCCAGCGGCCGGCTAGCTGACAGACGGGATTGAGAGCGCTCCAGCCCCAGCCCAGGTAGACGCTGGCCACTCGCCGCCAAGGCATCGATCCGCCAGCGCCCACCGCCCGGCGCCCAGCCGCTAACCTGGCCGCCCGCGTTAACGGCTTACCGCCGTGATTTAGTTACGCCGCCGCAGGTACAGTTCCTAACTTGCTTTCCGCACACACACCAATGTCCACATCCCGTCTGAACTCACGACGTTCCCACTTCGTTGCTCATGTTTGTACATGTAAGTGGATTTGAGTCTGAATGCCATCCTTTACTACTTGCGACGGAAACACTCTGAGAAGTACTGGAAAAAAATTCTTCTTGCGCAATGCTGGACTGCGTCAGAGATTTTTGTAGTAATACGTCCACAATTTCGGGCCCGCAGTGCAACATATGTCTTGTAGGACTTGGTTGCGATAAACATATACCAGTTACACTGCTCTCTATGCCTAAAAGTGAGATATAACATTACGCCTGCAACCGACATCCACGTAACGTCTAAATTCGAAGTCCAACAAAAATAGCATACGGCAGCACCGATATCACAAACAATGTCGTGTATAATAACTTCCCAATTACAGTTAAAGTTTATAATATCAAGACTATCACCTATTAATGTATTTACAGAACACCTCATGCTGAAATGAGTTCGTTACGATTCACGCAGTAAAAATCATATAGAGAGCAGATTAACTGATACATCTTTATCGCAATCATATAGTAATACGTGTTTTGTATATGTAATTTAATTATACATCTCTCTACTAGAATGGCCGCACAGAGTGCTATAATAATTATCGAATACATAAAGTACCGGGTGATTATAATTAAACGTTCCCTATTTAACACTTTATAACAGGGAAACTAATTACTGTACGAGGACCAAACTTACTAGCATTAATGTCAAGGACATGGAGAAGAGTAATAATGCAGAATCAATTCAACTGAAACACTTCTAATATGCTGCTACGATACATCATACTATTACACACCGGTACCATTACTGCTACAAAAATGGCTCAGTAGGGCACCCATCTGTGTCCAGAACAGTCTGAAAGCGCAGGACTGCATTCTGCACAGCAGAACAAAGCATGCCTGTAGGTACGCTGGCTACCTCTCTTGATACGCTGCGCTTCAGATCAGCACGTGTGTGAATGTTCCCCTGGTAAACCCTGTCCTTCAGGTATCCCCACAACCAGAAATCACAGGGAGTGAGATCAGGTGATCGTGCCCTCCAAGCAAGTGGAAACAATCGGCTGATAATTCGATCGTTTACAAATGTGTTTCAGAGAAGCAGGTGAACTTCAAGAGCGATGTGTGGTGGGGCCACATCTTGCATGAAAACTGTTGATTTCAACGCGTCTGTCTCCTGTAGGGCGGATATGACATGCTGGCGAAGCACATCGCAGTAACGCTGGCCACTCACTGTGCACGCCTGTGGTTCTTGAGCGCCAACCTGTTCAAAAAAGAATGGGCCAATGACGAACGTAGCCTTGAAGCCACACCATACGGTAACACGTTCACCATACAGAGGAACTTCATGCACAGAGACAGGAGATGAAGATCCCAGTACTCGGCAATTCTGTGTGTTTGCCTCACCTGCCAGAGAAAATTGAGTTTCGTCTGTCCATAGGATGGTCCAGGGCGAGCCCTTCAATCCTTGCGAGAAAGTGGACAGCGAAGTCAACACGTCTTTGTGCTGTACGATATAGATCTTGTACGAATAGTATTTGAGAATTGTTCTAAGCGCCTTCCGTACAGTGGGCCACGGGATGTTCAACTGTCCTGACATAGCACCCACATTGCCTGACGATCGGGAATTGTGTGCAGCGTTGTCTGCCATAGCAACAGCGATTTCATCAACCACCTGTGGTGCAACGGGTCGTCGGCCTCTTCCCGGAGCGGCGTCCTGTTCTCCAGTTGATTCGAACTTCTTCATCATGCTCCGCACAGCAGCTGGAGAAAGAGGACCCTTCCATAATCCTTTCAGCTGGCGATATTCTCGAACTGCAGCTGCAGCATTACTGCTGATTTGATAAGAGAGCTTCACCAATAATGCCCTGCTCATTTTGTCCAAGCTAATGTTGACATATCAACAGGTGCTCTGCGACTGTTCAGCTGTGTGAGATTATGAATCACGATGACTGATCACAGCACCTGGTGGCCATAGTTGGAACTGGACGGTGGCGGTGTGACTCATGGAAATCGTGCACCCCATATTCTGGACATTAATTCCACCAAATTTGGTAGTCGTACGGTAGTTAGTTTCCGTGTTATAACGTGTTACATAGGGAAAGTTTAATTATAACCATCCGGTATAATTTTTGACTGCCGCTGACCGCTAAATGCTTTACGGGCTCGAAGCGCACGAGCAACAGCCGCGCTTTCAGCGAGATTGCGGCGTCAGAAATCGCTTCACTGCGCACATGACGGCATCGCAGTGATAGTAGCGCAGCCGTACAATATTGGAAGCCAACAAGTAATCACGTAAGCAGAAGAAAGCAGGCAATGTATGTTTATTTCATTTATGAATACATTAAGAAGCGCAGCAGGAGATTTTGTTTCACCTGATGGTTAGCTCACAGCTGCTGAAATGAGTTTTCGTGATACTATTTACATATTTAAGAGAAGATGGAAGCACATTGTTTATTTTCGAATGAATGTACAGTCGTTTGATGAATTAACAGTAAAACAACAGTTGCAATGTCCACTGTTCACTGTTGCACTCCAATTGATTTACATTATCAATAAAGAATTGGCCACACGACATTGTGCAAAATAGTAATAAAACTTTGTAACGCCGTGTGGGAAACTTTGCACACAGAGTGCATACCGAAATTCACAGATGATAGATGGTTAAAAAATGCCAGGAGATTTGAAAAGCATGCTATGTGATCTGGATAACGAAATACCATTAACCAATGGCGAAAATTTACTTAACAGCAGAAGAAATGTTTTCGATGATTACTTTATAGACGTACTGGCAAAGTACGATGGCAGCACAAATGTATCTACATTTGGTTGGTAACAATCGTAGTGAGCATTGAATCAGTTAATTCCCGAAGGTGATATCGGTTTTGTCACTACTGAAATGTGTACAGTTATGCATTTTGTGGCTGCAATACAATAAAGCATTGATTACATTGAATCGGCTGAGGTAACAGAATTCACTTTAAACTGTTACTGTTAACTGAAGATTTGTTCATTCAGATCAAAGGGCACTTGCCAGGAAGTAAAGCATTTGCTGCTTAGCACTATTTCAAGTTTTAAATGGCCACATTCGAGCTGAAACGTCACCTCCAGAACAGAAACACAAAGTATTTTGATAGTGATGTTTACCTACATCACTTCTCTCCTGACTCGGTTTCGCAGCAAGACCGTCACAGAACTACAAGCCACTGAAACCATGTGGCTCATAAATTAATCCTGTCACGGCACTCATTGCTAGATGCGTGTCATATTTCAAGGTACTTTTTCACCCCTTCAATGAACACGTCCAAACCGGCTGCATCCATGGCAGGCTGGAAGCCGCTGTTTCTGGGATATGCGAAAGTGTGTATGCGCTGCCCCATTCGCCCATTCACCTACGACTGCTACTCCACAGCGATCGGCGAGATCACTGCGATGCAATAGTGGCTGGCGAGCACAATTCTCTTGCCGCGTTCTCGCAGCCATTTCGCTGCCGTAATGTGCGCCGCTTCCATGTTTGTGAATACACTGCCCAAACGTTGGAAAGAATGACGCTGAGAGCTCGTCATAATAAATCGCTCATTTGCATCGAGCCTATGGGTCAGCTACGTAGTTGCTTGGAGCCGATTTTTCATTTCCTTTCCGACGTTGTCATAGCTCTCGCATTCTCTCGGCACTGGACATATTAGGAGTTTTGGATACCTTTTGACTCGATATTTCCTCTGTCTTGCGCTTACTACAATTCCGAACATATTTTCCAGTCATATGAGACGACATCTTTCATGATTTCGTATTTTCAATTTAATACACTTTTTCACTTATATTCTGATGAGTTGTGAACACCTCAGACGGGATGTACTACACTTTATACCGAACCAAGCTATGGAGGTGTGTGTAAAATACCATTAGTTTATGGTGTAAAAGTAACCTTATCTCACTCACACTCTCTCTTTCTCTCTCTCTCTCTCTCTCTCTCTCTCTCGCACACACACACACACATATATATTACACGCCAACGGCCTTGCCGCAGTGGTAACTCCGGTTCCAGTCAGATCACCGAAGTTAAGCGCTATCGGGCTGGGCTAGCACTTGGATGGGTGACCATCCGGTCTGTCGAGCGCTGTTGGCAAGCGGGCTGCACTCAGCCCTTATGAGGCAAACTGATTGAGAAGCAGCGGCTCCGGTCTCGGAAACTGACATACGGCCGCGAGAGCAGTGTGCTGACTGCATGCCCCTCCATATCCGCATTCGGTGATGCCTGTGGGCTGATGATGACACGGCGGCCGGTAGGTACCGCTGCGTCGGCCAGGGCCTATCGACGGAGTTTACGTTTACTATTATAATTACAGTTAAACTTTCAAACCGCTGTAGAAATAACACTTCTGGTCAGATGACGTCAAATTGCAACGGCATATTATCGGAGAAGGGGGATAGCAAAGAAGGATGTTTCGTAGGATTTTACGCACCGTGCTCACTGGTTTGTCCAATTTTCGGGCAATTCTCTGCGTTTGCACACACGTCTCCTCTTGTATTGGTGTGACCACTGCTTCCACTGACGTCGAATCAATTCGTTTACTCCCTCTACCACGTTGCACACCAAACGAACCCGTCTTTCGAATTTCCGAATCATTTTCTCGAGACCCACGGCAGTCATCGGACGGACCAAAGCCTTTTCTCAAATCCTTCAGTGTTCAGAACTTCTGCAGAGCGACGTGTGCAGAGACATCATTCTTGTAATACAGATTTTCAAGCAGAGCGCGATCCTGCATTGAGACAGTCATGGCGAACGCTGCAGTCCCAAAAGTAGGGAAAGACGTGTACCCGGCGTGTTTTTACCAGCTTCAATGGGTCGTATGCATGACAGGTGTTTTCATTTATGCATTCTGACAGATACAGCGCCATCTACTGATTCATTTTCACACTATTTTTTCTTCTTCTGCCATTCGTTTTCCCCCTTCTCCGATAATATTCCGTCACACTCTGACGTCATCCTGATCAGTGGTGTTATTTCTACAGCGTTTTGAAAGTTACAACGGCTGGTTATCAAGATTTACGAAGTTTGAACGTGGTTCTATAGACGGCGTACGAGCGATGGGACACAGCATCTCCGAGGTTGTGATGAAGCGGGGATTTTCCCGTATGACCATTTCACGAGTGTACCGTGAACATCAGGAATCCGATAAAACATCAAATCTCTTACATCGGTGCGACCGGAAAAAGATCCTGGAAGGACGGGACTAACGACAACTGAAGAGAATCGTTCAACGTGACACAAATGCAATCCTTCCTCAAATTGCTGCAGATGTCAATGCTGGGTCATCAACAAGTGTCAGCGTCCGAATCATTCAACGAAACATCATCGATACTGGTTTTTGGAGCCTAAGGTCCACTCGTGTACCCTTAATGACTGCGAGACACAAAGCTTTGCGCCTCTCCTGGGCCCGTCACCACCTACATTGGACTGTTGATGACCGGAAACATGTTGCCTGGTCGGACGAGTCTCGTTTGAAATTGTGCCGAGCGGATGGGCGTGTACGGGTATGGAGACAACCTCATGAATCCATGGAACCTGAATGTCAGCAGGTGCTGTTCAAGCTGGTGGAGGCTCTGTAATGGTATAGGGCGTGTGCAAGTAGAGTGATATGGGGCCTCTGATATATCTAGATACGACTCTGACAGGTGACACGTACGTAAGCATTCTACCTGATCACCTGCATCCATTGACCATAAATGTTAAGTCCCATGGTGGTCAGAGCCATTTGAACCATTTTTGAACCTGCATCCATTCATGTCCATTGTGCATTCCCACGGATTTGCGACACTCCACACGTCCCGAATTGCTACAGAGTGGCTACAGGAATACTCTTGAGTTTAAACACTTCCGATGGCCACCAGACTCCCCAGACATGAACATTATTGAGCATATCGGGGATGCCTTGCAACGTGCTGTTCAGAAGAGATCTCCACCCCTTCCAGCCCAGCAGGATTCATCGTGTCAATTCCCTCCAGCACTACTTCAGACATTAGTTGTGTCCATACCACGACGTGCTGCGGCACCAGTTTCTTCAGCTCTTCAGCTCTTCAGTGTATATGCGGCCCGAGGTGCCGCCCCACAGTGCCAGTATTCGCTCTTGAGCAAAACTGTTTAACGTCCACTGCTTTGCACTGTCGAAAAAATTTTTTCGTTGTATACCGAATCGCACTAGTAGTTCCGGGTGGATTGCGAATTATATTAACATTATTTTCGTAGTCGTAAATATAGAGTTGTCGTTATGTTCACACCAAGTGTCCAACAAAAGCAATGAATTACTTGTGCATATCGTAAGAAGATGTTGCGGATGTAACACTGAAACATATTCTCTCCCATTTCTCCAGATTTTGCAATGTAGATTACAAGATTTTTGCAAGTAAACATTCGATTTTTTTATCTTTACACTCATTTTCTTGATGTTCGTGAATAATGATATAAAGCTCCGGAAACAGTAATCCACTGACACTTATCATTGCCACTGTTGTATACGAATGTGTCATGGCATTCTCGGGCTGCACAAGCCACTCTGTCTTCTTTTCACTTGAAATGATAAAGTACGGTTTGCACGCAGCTCTTGCACGAAACCTGAAAAAAAAAATGGCTCTGAGCACTATGGGACTTAACTTCTGAGGTCATCAGTCACCTAGACTTAGAACTACTTAAACCTAACTAACCTAAGGACATCACACACATCCATGCCCGAAGCAGGATTCGAACCTGCGAGCGTAGCGGTCGCGCGGTTCCAGACTGTAGCGCCTAGAACCGCTCGGTCACTTTGGTCGGCACGAAACCTGACTGATTGGCTTTATACACACCATTTTAGGGGAAAACAAGAAGCTTCGTTTACACGTCACCTACCAATTTTTCTGCTTTATTACCTAATGATGGTATCTCCTCTGCGCGTTTGCTTGTGGTAACCTTCGTAATTTTGCTACTTCCTTTTAGTATAATTTCCTGAATCTGTTTAACCAAGTCGACAAAGCCTGTAAATAAATAATGTTTATTCACCTCTAATTCAGAGCGCCAAGTCTCATACATCTCCTTCAATAACAGAACACTGACTCTCACGAGCAACTCAAAATTTTTCGGATAGTTTTCCTTTCATTTTTTTTTAAATTTCATTTTGGCGCATATTTCGAACTTTTTGTAAATCTTTCTTCCGTTTGTATAGTTCATGCTCAGATTTTACGAAACGACACCGGCTTAGTACATTGCTTAAGTCTGAACATTTTCTCCTCCCCTTCGTTTATCCCAAAAATTTACGGTCTTTTCTTTCTTACTGAAAGATGTTATAGGGCAAGTTTTCTTTTTGGCTGAAAGACAGTCTGTTTTTATCACGAACTTTAAGTATGGCTACAATCATTGTTCGAACTACAATCCACGAAATATCTGAGTTTTTTCCTGTTTCTGCTAATACTCGTATTTCCACAATTTCTCAGAAAATGTTGTCATTATACTAATGAATTTCAAAGAAACTAACTAATAAATAACATATCTGTAGGTCTTCATGAGAAGCAGGTGACTTCACTTCACGTTTTCCATATGCCATCTTTGCAAGGTTTAAAATATTAATTTGATTGCACATTACTGTGAAACTCTTGAACCTCCACAAAGATAGATGCTCTTAGCGACCACTCCTAATTATTACGGGTATTAAATGAGTTGCAAGTTAGAGTGAATAGTAATTGTGGTAAACTGTTTTAGAGGAATTATAAATACAAGCTACGATCGTGTTCTGCCATGTTATCTATTCACCGATGTCCCAGGAACCAAGGGTACGTGCCCACTGTGTTGCAAATGTGCTGTCTGCTACAGCTGCGGCAGGGGTATACATTACTTCTGATGCCTGACAAGCTAGGAATTTAGCAGTTTTAAACATTTATCTTAAAGTACTTTCAGTGTGTCTTAGATGCTAAAATTCTGACATTGTGTTTCTTTCGGTGTATTCTTTCTGCATAAAAAATTTCGGGGCAGTTTTCGAAGTGTCGGACTGGATCGTTCCCTAGTAAGTACTGTTCAGGCAAAGGACATACAGCGCGGACTATCTTCCTGCACACAACTTGCGGAGAGAAACTGTCTGCACTGGTTGCGTCTCCTGCTGTCAATTGAAGTACGGCGGGAGTAGCGCCTGCATTGGTGGCGTTCTGAGCTCCCGGCGATAACAAGCCGCGTTGTTATAGTTGTTATTGTGCTAGATTGCTACCCGGAATTATTGTAGTCGTAGCCTGTGCCGATAACGAGCAACGCCTGAGGCTAGACCACCTGCGAGACAAGGGTGCTCGTGCGGTTGCAGTCCAGTCAGAACGTAGTTACGGATACTGCATCATTCGTCATTGTTTTAGGGGCACAATCATCTGGCGGGATGTAATGAGGTGTCACTGGGTACACAAAACGATCATCTTTAGTTCATGTAGTTGGTAATTTGGTCAGCAGCTCAAGTTTCTGACTTATTACGGCCGATAGCTGTGTCCTTCCTTCGATGGCCATATTACGATATCTTTCAACGAGATAAAGTAAGATCACATATCATGTGTGCTGTCCTGAAGTACATCACACAGATGGAGTTCGACTGCTGCTCTGGCCATCACATTCTCCAGATCTCTCATCCACTGAAATCATTTGGCTATGGGTCGCTGAGAGACGGGCACGCCACCACTCGCCAAGTACGAGGGTTACTCCAAAAGAAATGCACACTATTTTCGTAAAAATACAGTTTTCATTCTGCATGTGTGAAAGTCTTACAGTGTGTAGATACATCCTTCCCGCTTGTTTTCAAACTTAGTTCAACCTGTTCCCGTGAGTGGCGCCGTCACAGCATGTCTTCAAGATGGCTGCTACACTTGACGTTCGTCAGAAGCAACGTGCTGTCATAGAATTCCTGTGCTGTGGAAACGAGACATTGGGAAACATCCACAAGATGTTGAAAAAGGTGTATGAAGATGCTGCTGTCGATCGCAGTACAGTTAGTCGGTGGGCAAGCAGGTTACGTGATGAAAGCGGGCACGGCAATATTGAGGATTGTCCTCGCAGCGGCAGGCCTCGTACTACACACGCTCGAGACAATGTGCAGACAGTTAACGAATTAGTGACTGCTGACAGACGCATCACAGTGAACGAATTGTCACGCTACGTTGGGATAGGGGAAGGAAGTGTTTGCAGAATACTTAAAGTGTTGGCGTTAAAAAAGGTTTATGCCAGGTGGGTTCTCAGGATGTTGACAGTGGTTCACAAAGAAACAAGAAAAGCGGTATGCAGCAAACTTTTGGAACAGTACGAGAATGGTGGAGATGAATTTCTTGGAAGAATTGTGACGGGTGATGAAACATGGCTCCATCATTTTCACCAGAGACGAAGAGGCAATCAATGGAGTGACATCATGCAAATTCACCCAAGAAAAAAAATTCAAAACCACACCTTCTGCTGGAAAAGTTATGTCTACGGTGTTTTTCGATTCCGAAGGACTCTTGCTTGTGGACATCATGCCAAGTGGAACCACCATAAATTCTGATGCATATGTGACGACCCTGAAGAAGCTTCAAGCTCGACTGAGTTGCGTTCGACCACATGGGCAGAAGCAGGATGTTTTGCTGTTGCACGACAATGCACGGCCACATGTCAGTCAAAAAACCATGGAAGCGATCACAAAACTCGGACGGACAACACTGAAACACCCGCCTTAAAGTCCTGAAGTGGTTCCATATGACTATCATCTCTTTGGGAAACTGAAAGACTCTCTTCGTGGAACAAGGTTTGAAGATTATGACTCCCTTGGGCACGCTGCCAAACAGTGGCTCCAACTGGTTGGTCCAGAATTTTACCGTGCGGGTATACAGGCGATGGTTCCAAGATGGCGTAAGGCAGTCGAGAGGGATGGAAATTATGTGGAGAAATGAAAATATTGTTCCTAAAGGATGTATCTACACACTATAAAACTTTCAAACATGTAGAATAAAAGATGGACTTAAAAAAAAATTGTGTGCTTTCTCTTGGAGGGACCCTCGTACTATTACTGATGAGCTGAAGCTGGAAACAATGACATACCCGTATCTGTTATCCAAGCTCAGCTGGAATCGATGGCCAGGCGTGTTAGAGCCATTGTTTCTGGCTGAGGTGGTAGGTCTGTCCACTAAGCTTCAGACCTTGTATACTCCCAGGTGATCCACAAATTTAATCATACGTTCTTTCTCCTATACTGTAAACAAACAACAAGTAAAATTTCGTTGTTACAAAGTTAATGGCCTCTTTCAGAGTGGTATACACTCTTTATAATGATGTAAGCTACTGCTGAGAATATTGAGATCCATGTTTCTAGTATTGCTGATACAGGCGACGCAGTAGCATGCAAACGAATGGAATATTATTTCCTGCTTTTGTTTAATACCGGCGTATCGGCTCACACAGTAGTTGACAGTGTGATATGAAATGTTTTATGGGCTGCTGTTCAGCGGGAGTGGAGCAGAGGAGTTATTATCCTCTAATGACCATACGTACCTGAGGCGCAAAGGATTTAGTGACAATAAAGCTGAAACGCTCTCGAAATTGGGATCTAGAATTCCGCACGTTGCCCTGCTTCGCTCGTTGAGCTCCTCATATTACGCGAACCTCGAGTGTGTGTGTGTGTGTGTGTGTGTGTGTGAAAGACAGAAAGATAGGAAGGTAGGAAAAAGAGAGAGAGAGAGACACAGAGACAGAGAGGGAGACAGAGAGAGAGAGAGAAGAACGTAGGAAGCGTGGGCGATGCAGAGAGTGGATGCGTGGCAACGAGCGCAGGATGGTCGAGGCAATTTAATTACGGTGCGCCTTGCCGCCTGCAAACGGAGCAGCGCCATTAGCACACAGCAGATTGTGTGGGCGGCTGGCCAGCTATTATGTCGGTCCGGGTGAGCTTTGTCTGTGCACCACTGCGTCGGAAAAATAGCAGAAATATTTGCCCTTGTGGAACGACCGGAAAAATGGGTTCAGCATTGTTCCAGAATTACTACTACCCTCTGTCTTATCTGGCTAAGTGTCATTCTTCATACGTGCGTTGTTCTCGCCGGGCGTTCTTACTGACAGTATCAGTTTCATCTTCCGCCCTTCTTAGGATAGTTTTACTACGTCGACGATAATCAGTCTGGTTTAATCCGACAAACAAGACTTTTGAAGTAACAGTTATTATCCGCTGTGGGCGAGCTGTTCTATGCGCTTCAGTACGGAACCGCGCTGCTGCTACGGTCTCAGGTTCGAGTCCTACCTCGGGCATGGATGTGTGTGATGTCCTTAGGTTAGTTAGGTTTAAGTACTTCTAAGTCAAGGGGACTGATGACCTCAGATGTTAAGTCCCATAGTGCTTAGAGCCATTTGAACCATCACAAGATGATACAAACAAGCATCTGAACTCTCCAGTGAATAACGAAACAATAAAGTGCCGGAAAGTAGCATCTTGCAAACAGCAACAAGTGTCTGCAGTTTTTTTCTCGGATTAAAAATACAATAATAACTTTGTTGGAATAGCTACACTTCAGAGAAACTATATAAATAGCGCCAGACAATAAAATAATCATCTCCAGGAGACATCACGCTAATACCGTGGTTCAAATGGTTCAAATGGCTCTGAGCACTATGGGACTTAACAGCTGAGGTCATCAGTCCCCTAGAACTTAGGACTACTTAAACCTAACTAACCTAAGGACATCACACACATCCATTCCCGAGGCAGGATTGGAACCTGCGACCGTAGCGGTCACGCGGTTCCAGACTGTAGCGCCTAGAACCGCTCGGCCACCCCGGCCGGCGTTAATACCGTGTAAGACCGATTATATCCTTTTGTATCCTTGATAATGTCCTCAATTCGGCGAGAAACAAAGTCCACAACTTTCGTCATAGATGTCATATCCAGCTGAAGCCATTCATTGATGATCAGATCTCACAGAGCTACCGAACTGTGGGGATAGCTACATTTTAACTGTTGTTCCAAACAGTCCGACACATTTTCTACGCTACTAACATCAGGCGGTTTAGCGGGCGAGTCAATGTGAGGTGGGGTACCTGACGATTAGTCAAACCAAGAACGTACACGTAAATAAAGGGCAAGAACGGGTCACCGTGTTTGTGGAAATACCTGAATGAGTGCTCCAGGATCATGGCATTTTACATACACATCGCCATGTTCGCTCGGAAACTGATGGAATGCTGGAATAGTATACAGATCTGTTTTAGATACATAATCGCAGATTTAAAAAAAGCTCGTGTCCTAATTATTTATACAGAGATAAGCCAAAACATTATGACCACTGCCAACCGCGACGTTGGATCTCGCCCGGTGGTGTTGCGGGCACCTGACATACTAACAAGCGTATGTAAGCTGTGCAGACACAGACAGGGGATCACCCTAGCGAAGATATGGGTTGCAAAGAGGGAATCCACTGAGATAAGCGAGTTTTACAAAAGGCAGATTATTATTACGCATAGACAATGAATAAATATCTCGAAAACGGAGAATCTGGTCGAATGTTCACGTGCTACTGTCGTGAGCATCTACAGAAAGAGGTAGAAGGACAATGAAGCTACCACTAGGCGTTAAATGGTTGGATGCCCACGACTCTTCACAGAACTTGCGGTTCGGAGGCTTGTCTGTTCTGTAAAGTAGGATAGATGGTGATCTGTGGGATCTCTGCTTAAAAAGCACAATGCTGGTGCAAGCACAAACCTTTCGGAGCTCACCGTTCATGGTATATTGTTGAACATGGAGATCCGCAGCAGACCATCTCTATGTGTTCAAGTGTTGACACAAAGACATCGTCAATTACGATTGCAGGGGGCACGAGACCACCGGAATTTGACCGCCGATCAATGAAAAAGTATCGGCTATTCGGGTGAATCACATTTTTGCTACAATAGGTCGCTGGTCGTCTCTACAATCGCCGTCATCGAGATGAACGGTGGCTCGAAACGTGCAGCTCACCACGGACACAGGCTGGTGGGAGCGGTATTATGCTATGGGAGACACTCTCCTGCGCTTGCATGGGATCTGAGGTAGTAATCTAAGACACGCTGACAGCTGCGGACTAGCTGCATCCCTTCATGCTTGACGTCTTCCCCGACAGCGATGTCATCTTTCAGCCGTATAATTGCCCGTGTCTGGGAGCCATAACCGTGCTACAGTGGGTTGAGGAACATTATAGTGAACTCACGTTGATGTCTCAGCGACCAAATTCACCCTACGTAAATCCCAACTGGGTCATTATCGGGCGTCATCACCGCGTACGCTGACTGCCGAATGAGTCTACTGTTGCCGACATACAGTGCCCCTAAGGACCACGAAGATACGATAAGATGAATTAGGACTCATGCGGAGGCATAAGAGAGTTGTTTCTCCCTCGCTCTGTTTGCGAGTGGAACTGATAAGAAAATGACTACTAGTACAGGGTTCGCCCCCGCCACACACCGCACAGTGGCTTGCCGAGTATTTATGTAGATTTTGATTTAGATTTGCGATCAACAAAAATTTCCGCATCTTTTGGAATGGCGTGCAGATAACAGTAGGATTTGTAAGCATCTGGCAGATAACACTATGCCTGTCGATATTGATTGAAAATTATGCGTAAGATTCTTCGAACCACTGATCGGTCATCGCATTCCTTGTCAAGCAAAGTGCAATTAAACATGAATTCGAAGATCTGCCGTCTGTCCTCACTGACTTGTCATTCGCAGATAGGCGTCTTGTTACGTTATTCCATGTGTTTCTTTGGACTTTTTTCTCGTTTAGTATGATACTGACGAATATCGAACGTTCTATGGATGCGTCTCTCCAGTGGATATCGAAGAGTATGAGCGTTTGAGACGCCTTCCACCGTTTGACCAAGAGCAGCACTCTAGAACGGAAAGACTCCCTACAATTACATTCGAACTGCTCTTTGACGATGACAGTAGTGACCATGGAGGTCGACCATCTCAAGAACCGATGAAGTCATCAGTATTCCACTTCTCATCACGTTATAAATGTTGGATTTCTTTCTTTCATGTTGACAAAATAAAATAAATACCAAATTACAGTATAAATAGAAACTTCTATGCTTCCTCTTGTTCTATATACTCTGAATGATAAATTAATATCAGTAGATATACAAACATATTGTATTTCGCGCTTTCTGAAAAATAACTGAAAATGAAAAAAAGTTAATAACGGTCAAAAGTTTTGTTAAATCATTTGTTTAAAAGTAAGAAATAAAATAAACAAAATAAATTGATTTCATGCACCTTTGAATGATGTTCGAAATCAAGTTCAGCAAACGAAGTGTCGACTTAAACTTCAATGCTTCATTTATATTCTTAGAATTTTAAAGAGTATTAGAGGATATTTGTCTAGTACGTAATGTATAATGTTCAATCTGCTGTTGCGTGGCAATGACATATTTGTGTCATCTATGCCAGAATACGTCAAAACGTTGCTAGCATTTTTCAGTTCAAAAGTGTTTCAATAGAGAGTCCTTCAAATATCAGAAAAGACAATGCGTATGGCGCAAAAAGTAATGTCTGCTTTATAAGTGATGTAATCACCATTGTTCTTGCTCACTCAGTTTTCCCTATAAAACAAGGTACATGATTTCGAGCATCATTCCTAATCTTGTCAAACGTTTCTCTAATCTATTTTATTTCTTACTTTCAGACAAATGATAGTATCTGTTATTGATTCAATGTTCTGGAAAACTAATTGTGCAAATACAATGTATTGTTGTACATGGCTTTTTTCTCACTGACCACGTGGATACAGCCAAATTGTTGGTTTCCCCTCATAAATTGATTGATTATGGCTACAAAAGTATTCTCCACAACGTGTACATCTTTTCTATAAATATTTTGTGTGAATAAGTGGTAAACTGTGGCTGTTTCCTTTGTGTGATGAGCCAAATTTGGAGCTTCAGTTACATGAGCTCCACACCAAATAACTTCATTCACGGAGTTCCTTCTCCGTCTGTAAAAACGTAGAATGGGTTTCACTAACAATTCTCTGGAAAGCTGAGGGTTTAATTTACAAAGTTCTTGGTGGTCCTTTGTGTGAAAATCAACCTTGACTGTGCCTTACGAAAGTCTGGTTGCTAGTTTTTCTCTATATATACTTATACTCGAATTACTGACGGGTTATCACCTCTAACGTTGAACCAATGAAGCTACTGTGTGTACAATAGCCTCCTCATTTTGTTTGCCAAGATTTTACAGTAGTCAACGTTTCTCCGACCGAGTTGTTGTAGGTGGGAGCTTCGTAAGATGCCTTTACTTGGATTGTCTTTAAGCATGTGGAGTGCGTACCTTCTTTTATTACTTGTACAATGTGTTGCAAGTTGCCAAAGAACTGTAAGTAACGTTGGTTTTTATGAGGGTGTTTCGTTGATTTGAATCTGTTTTCTTGGTTTTTTGATACGCCCAAGGAATCATATGAGACGCTTCATTTCCACACAGTAAATATCAGCACAGTTTTCCAATGTTTCAATTGATACCCACTCCCTATCACCCCATGCCGGAGGTAATGCATAATCACTGAAGGTGGTGATTGGTAAACAGAATTAACTTTTCCAATTTCTACTGATAGCACCAGTTCCGTTGCGCCTAAGACTGGAAGAATCATGTCAGATAAATTATTTGATTTGGCTACTTATGCTTCAATCAAAACCAGAGTAGTGGGGTCCGATCACTATATCATTGATTTCTAATCAGTTCCACCCACCCCTCCCCTAACCTGGTGGCTTATTCCTGATGAATTGTGCGATATTATAATAGAAAGGGACTCAATGATTGCACTCGTCGATTGACAGGGCTCAAAGCAACTAAGATTGTTGATTAACTGAAAAAGTAAAACGATAGTAACCCTTCAAGGTAACTGACTAGCTGGTTACTACGGTGCGATGGCGCGCTCGATTATTAACTAGTTATAATTAAGTGATATTGCAAAGGCTATGTTTTCATCCTCAGCAACATCAAAGGCAACGCCTACTCTCGGGAGAGACGACTGTTCTTAGAAGATGACATCACGAAGGAAGAAAGATTAGTGTTTGACTCTGCGCTGGCGATGAGGTCATTAGAAACGGGGCAAGTGCTTAGACTGTGGACAGATTGATCTCAGAATTTTCTTTAATGAGTACAGAAAACCAGAGAAATTTTAAATCTATACTGCTGGGCAAGTAACTGAACCTTGGTCCTCCTAAATGTGAGTGTAGTATGTTAACATCTGGTGCACCTCACTTGGTAAGATCTTATAATTAAATGTTTCCCTGAGATTTAAGTCTCTTCACTACCTACGAAAATGATCGAAGCAGAAGAAATGAATTAAAATTTGTGCTGCGGCCGGGACTCGAACCTGGGTCAACTTGGGTGGTTCGTGTAGCATCGTTGACCACTGTACTGTGGTGGTGTAATGGCGCCGGCACGGTAACTCAGCGTGTTCGGTCAGAGAGCTGGTTGGCCTCTGTAATAAAAAACTGAGTGAAAGGATCAACAACGAACTTGAACGTATGTCATGTGACGTCCGCAGCGACTAAACACAATAATCAACAACGAACATAATGAAAAAATAAGGTTAGCATTTGTGCCTACCAAGCAAGAAGACCCAGGTTCGACTCCCGGCCGCACACCAAACTTTAGCCGGGCGCGGTGGCCGAGCGGTTCTAGGCACTCCAGTCTGGAACCGCGCGGCTGCTACGGTCGCAGGTTCGAATTCTGCCTTGGGCATGGATGTGTGTGATGTCCTTAGGTTAGTTAGGTTTAAGTAGTTCTAAGTTCTAGGGGACTGATGACCTCAGATGTTAAGTCCCATAGTGCTCAGAGCCATTTGAATCATTTTTTGAACCAAACTTTAATTCATTTCTTCTCCTTCGAGCATTATCACTTAGTAAGATAATGGAGACTTCTCATAGACCAGTTATTGGTCATACATTTTATGCTCGAAACTGCATATTGAAAATGCCAGGCAGCATGGTATTTCCCGTATTTATACAGGAAAACAAACGAAACTACATTGCAGACGGTGTCTGCAACATTTACTGTGAATCAGCGTTAATCACCGCAGTGCAGTTGGACATAATCTAAATTTTTTATTTAGTTCCTCTAACTGCGTGCTACTGGGCTGTGACGCGTGGATTTAAACATGTACAAAGATTGCACAAATGTACCTACAAATAACCAACAGCTTAATTACATAATTTTATTTTTTCAAGGTGATGATTAAATCTTGATGTCTACCTCTCTTATCTCGTGAAAAGCACATTAAAGTAGAATTAGAGAGATTCGAGCTCACTCGGAGAGGAACAGGAAATGGAGAAAGGACAGTGGTACATGAAACACACTCCTCCACATGCCGCAGCGTGGCCTGCGGGTAGTAGACATAAACGTAGATGCAAACACACAGAAACTTATGTGATCCGGTTCGTGTTTTTTCCAGCAAGATATTAACGTATGAGAAGAATTCATAATCCTCCATACACTTTCGCTTAAGTGTTCGGTTTGTCATTATTTGAGTAATTGGTCTTCTTAACATGTGTTGGAATCCTAGGGTTTGAAGTCCTGTCCACGACGAAGGAGTATTGGAATAAGAACAAGCGCGGCTAGCATACGCATGAGTAAGGAAATAGAATGTGTACTTTTCGAAGGAACCATTCTGGCATTTAACTCAGTGATTTAGAGCAGCTGCGGAAAGCGTAAATCACGATGGCCATGCGAATATTTGAATCCTTCTCCTGCCGAATGGAAGACCAGTGACTTAGCAAATGCGCGACCTCGCTCCATGGATAACGAATACTGCTTATGCAGTTTACTATTGTGTGGTGTTACGTTGACCCTGTATCTCGCCCGAATAATGACTTCATTTTCGCCACAGAAGATATCAACGTTATCGAGTCGGAGGTTACGGGGCATCTTGTCCCGTCATCTGGAGCCCGGAATTCCTCTAAAAGCAGCGGTCTGGGTCTCCACTGACACATCACTCGCCGAGTGAAGACTGCAGACATCAACCTCATGACGCTCTATTGGAACCTGCGTGCCCACTGCTCGATTGGTCTACGGATTGCTATACAGACTGCTTGTTGTTGTGCTCATAACAACTTTGTGAGGACTAACGAAATTGCTGATATTATTCTTCCATCTTAGTTTGCCCGCTCAAGTCGACCCAACTCGTCCAGTTTTGTGAACTTTAACCTTGTTATGTGATGTTTAATTGTGAATCAGTAAAAGCTGTGTACGATGGTTCACAGGAACTAAACGAGCGTGTACTAAATTTGTTATGGGTGTTTATGAAAGTGAAAGGAAAGGGTAGTGATAAAGATGATATAGTCGCATAGCCTTCTCCTACCGCATAGCACCATGGCGACATCTGAGCTTAGCGTCTCCATCCGATGGGCGGATGGTACAAGTTCTCTCACCATTAGATAGCGGAAAGCAGCAGCTAGTGGCAAATATCTGGGTAATATGATCTCTGATTCTTTTGATGTTGGACAACTCCAGTGCAGATACACCGGAAACATGTTGCATGTCTACATGATGTCCTTTTATGTGTGCATACTATTCCATTCCACTGGTTTAGTCATTTCATTCAAACGCCGCATTTTCATTTTTATGGAGAAAAAGAAATAACGTATGACAACACAGCAACTTCTTTATTTGGAAAATATGACTCTGTAAATACTGCATGTGCTAACACATATTGTTTTCAGCAAATGTTTAGTTTTGTAACTCTTGTGAAACTTCTGGTTATAATTGTCTGCCACATGGAATTGGTTCCTCAAGGAATCGTGCTCCTAGTCTTTATATTCGTTAATCTTCAAAAATACGTTCTACACAAATGCATAGTTTTTGCAGCTAAGTGACCTTGATGTGCAATAAATCACACCTATCAGTGTTTTACAATCACTTTCATTCATTTTTACCCGTTACAGCTGGGTTATTCCCCGTGTAAGTGGGGACGCTGCCTAAGTCGTTCTGCATTCCTCATCATTTAGCGGCGATATTGCGCTATAGACAACAAGTTCGCCAGCGAACTCTCGCTTATCAGTTGACTGTCTGATAGATCAAGCCCGTCTATTAAGAACATTGTAAGCTATACAATGCTTCCCTTCTAGAACAGTCTATGTTACTTTCCGTTCTGTCATACATTCGTCGGGCAATTTTAATAAATTAATTTTTGGAGATAGTCTGTTTTCCTTTGCATTTAATAGAATGGCTTTCTGTTGTATAGTACCCAGTGGTACGGATTTTTATATTAACACAATCACAATTATTTTGCCAATTTTAAGAGTTAATGCTCCTATAATGGGGCAAGATAACTTTGACCACAGGGAAAGATGACAATAGCTATGAAAGTTGAATGCCTTTTATTCTTAGAAAGTGAGTCAGTATCTTAAGTAATTAAACATTATTTCCTAGTGAATAGTATGTTATAAAAGGGACCTGACCCGTAGCCGAGCACGTTAACGCACCGCTTCCTGTACCTGTCCTGTACCGATTCTGTAATTAACGACGACGACTGATGAGCCGATCAGCGTGGATGTGTTTTGCAAGAAGTTTCTCACATCCAACTAGGTAAATACAAGGCTGATAGCCACGTCCTGCCTCAGATATACGCTACGCGAATATTTAAACAATATGCTCACACCTGAACGTAAGATTTTCCCTAGACGCAGAGAGATGGGCTACACAGTTTTCGTCCCGAATGTGGGGTGGAGGGGGGGGGAGGGGGGTGGGCGGCGCTCTCTGTCACTAACGCTGCCACAACATGTATAACAATACCACCAGACCTTTAAAGAAAAGGGAAGAAGCAAGAAGAAGAACAAGAAGAAAAAGAGAGTATTTAATGAAATTATTATTGTGTTTCAGATTAATACAACTCTGGCTCAGTGTTTTTCGTTTGCAAACATTCGACACAAATTTTCATCCTTCAGCGTTTGAACAGTCCTAATCCTACTATATATGACACACGCAACACTCTGTCCAGTCTTTTGTTGGATGGTCAAAGTAGATCTCATCACACGCAGGGCACTGCTCTGAACTTTCTTGGTAAATATTTCTTTGTTGTTCTAACGCTGTTGTTCCACCTTGTGTGCTTCCTTATCAATCAACATTGCTTTTATAAGTGGGCTTATTAAAGGACTTACGTTCTGTGCAGCGTATTTTTCCTTTTTCTTCACACATGGACATTCTTAAAAAATGGTTCAAATGGCTCTGAGCACTATGGGACTTAACATATGAGGTCAACAGTCCCCTAGAACTTAGAACTACTTAAGCGTAACTAATCTAAGGACATCACACACATCCATGCCCGAGGCAGGATTCGAACCTGGGACCGTAGAAGTCGCGCGGTTCCGGACTGAAGCGCCTAGAACCGCTCGGCCACCACGGCTTGCTGGACATTCTTAGGCGATGGTTTGAAAACGAAAGTACTGTACTTCAAACCCGGTTTGGTTTAACGGTAACGGTAGTTTCTAAAGATCACATTTCTTATTTATGCTCAACCTGATGTTCAGGTTCATCGGCAGATGAATTACGGGTCTCGTGGGTTAAACTTCAGTTACTACAACCTAAGCAAGAGTGCAGAATGCTTATAATTAAACTTTCGCTACTTTTGAAGGCCTCCATGAAAAATAAGTGATAGTAGAACAATGAAATTTTGTAGAAATATTTGTAAGGACATGCAGAAGAGAAATAAACAATAAACCACTGAAAGAAACACATTTTAATTTCTACATCAGAGGGTAACATTAGTTCATTGTGTACCATGTTTACGTCCCAGGCTACAGACGTTGCTGAGCGTCACAACTATCCGCATCCACCCCAGCATGGAACCACAATATAGATACCCTTTCAAAATTGTTTGCAGCAGTTTTCGAACGGTGGACCATGGAATGTTCAGCTGTCGTGACACAGCTCATGCACTGCTTGAAGATCGCGCATTGTGTCCGGCATTCTCAGCTATGGAGACAATAATTTCTTCAACAATTTGTGGCACAGTAGGCCGTCGGCCTCCTTCAAGAGCATTTCCCTAATAAACAGTTAATTCTAACTTCCATCGATACTCACGAAGGGCAGGAGCAGCACTATTGCTGATATTTTGATAAAACAGCTTTACGAGTACAGCCTGCCCCCTTTGTCCGGCCCCATGTTGACGGCCGGCCATGGTGGCCGAGCGGTTCTAGGCGCTACAGTCTGGAACCGCGCGACCGGTACGGTCGCAGGTTCGAATCCTGCCTCGGGCATGGATGTGTTTGATGTCCTTAGGTTAGTTAGGTTTAAGTAGTTCTAAGTTATATGGGACTGCTGACCTCAGAAGTTAAGTCCCATAGTGCTCAGAGCCATTTGAACCATTTTTGAACCCACGTTGACTGTCTGCAACTCTAACGATGCTTGAAACTTCCTGGCCGAGCGGTTCTAGGCGCTACAGTCTGGAACCGCGCGACCGCTACGGTCGCAGGTTCGAATCCTGCCTCGGGCATGGATGTGTGTGATGTCCTTAGGTTAGTTAGGTTTAAGTAGTTCTAAGTTATATGGGACTGCTGACCTCAGAAGTTAAGTCCCATAGTGCTCAGAGCCATTTGAACCATTTTTGAACCCACGTTGACTGTCTGCAACTCTAACGATGCTTGAAACTTCCTGGCAGATTAAAACTGTGTGCCCGACCGAGACTCGAACTCGGGACCTTTGCCTTTCGCGGACAAGTGCTCTACCATCTGAGCTACCGAAGCACGACTCACGCCCGGTACTCACAGCTTTACTTCTGCCAGTATCTCGTCTCCTACCTTCCAAACTTTACAGAAGCTCTCCTGCGAAACTTGCAAAACTAGCACTCCTGAAAGAAAGGATACTGCGGAGACATGGCTTAGCCACAGCCTGGAGGATGTTTCCAGAATGAGATTTTCACTCTGCAGCGGAGTCTGCGCTGATATGAAACTTCCTGGCAGATTAAAACTGTGTGCCCGACCGAGACTCGAACTCGGGACCTTTGCCTTTCGCAGGCAAGTGCTCTACCATCTGAGCTACCGAAGCACGACTCACGCCCGCTACTCATAGTAAAGCTATAAGTGCGTTTGTACGCCGAAAAAGCTGGGCTAGATTGTAAGACATGTTCCCAGGAAAGGGAAAGGGGTCCGCTTTACTTCTGTTTTAGGGTGTTCCATTGTAGATGAAACATTCAATTTGAGTTTATTTTCTTTATACAACTTCTGGAATAAAGAAATACTTACATTTAAGGCATAGTTTCAATTCTTGTGTTATGTTTACTCTTATTTTTAGAGTTGTTATTTTAGAATAAAATGGAAATTGTGATTTATAAGGCTATTTATGTTCTGTATGTGAATACTGTCCTGCGTAATGGTTTTTGTAATAGACTAGCGAACACCATGTATCTGATACTACTGTACTATTTCCACTCGAGGCCCTATTACCATACTTTTCCGGGGTCCCGGGTGCTTGTGTTTGTTCTCGTCATTTACTCATCATTTGGGAAAATGGTGAGACTGGACAGTGAAAAGGTTGGGAATTTGTACTGGCGCAGAGCGCCCCACAAACCAAAATTATTATCATACTTTCCCGTATTCTATGTTTTTCAGTGATGCCTCTCATAAATGTGCTCCCGCTCCATGAAACTCTGCTGTGTATCTGTTCACAACGTGTGCGGCAGCCTTTACGCATGGCAACGAGTAAAGTACTCAAAGGAGTTTTCGGTATTTATTTTCACGATCCTCTTAGCCACCGTTGTTCCAATTCTTTCCAGGAATCCAGTTCACAAGCATCGGGGATTTTCAAATTTCGATATCCCAATCGCATTTTGCCGATGTATTCGCATCGTGTAATCATTTTACGGATGGCATTCGCGGTGACCGGTGTCTGTAAGCTTGATGAAAACTTTTCCCGTAGAGTACGTTTTTGCACAATCTGGGATCGGGACGTTTCCTTATACTTATTTATATAATTGTTTGCTTTGTAGATAATACGAAGATGCCTACCACTGGCTGAACGCGTCACTGAAATTTAAAAATAAAACCTGCGCAACCAAGACTATTTTTATCTCAAATTTTACACTGGTTGCTTTATCAGCCGATTGACGGAACGGAAGATATTTCAAAAGAAATTTGTCGCTAGATTGAGGATTACTTGATAGGAGGCATGCATCATGAAATCACACAGTAAATGGTCTTTTGGTCCGTGTATTCCCAATAAGTTACATTTGCTTACGCTGATGGTACATTTGCTTACGCTGATGGCCAATTTACACTTCCTGATCCAAGCGTCGATCCTCTCAAGGTCTTCTGTATTTCGCTTCGATTTTCTAGCGTCGCGATTTCTCTGTATACAACAGCATCATCCGCGAAAAACCTTATGGAACTTCCGACGTTATCTACTAGGTCATTACTATACATTGATCAAAGTAATGGTCCTGTAATACTCCATTGCCACCCCTCCTCCCCCCCCCTCGAAGTTACTTTTACGTCTGAAGAATTCTCTCCGTTCAGAATGACATGCTGTGTTCTGTTTGCTAGAAATTCTTCAGTCCAGTCACACATTTAGTTTCACATTCCGTAAGCTCGTATTTATTCATTAGGCGGCAGAGCGGAACTGTATGGAATGCCTTCCGGAAAAAAAGGAATACGGCATCTACGTGGGTGAATGTATCGACTGCTTTCTAGGTCTCGTGGTAGAACAGAGAGAGTTGGCTTTTACACGATCGTTGTTTTCGTAACCCATGTTGGTCCCTACAGAGTTGATTTTCGCTCTCCAGAAATGTCATAATATGCAAGCCTAAAACTTGTTCCAAAATTCTACAACTGGCCGGCGTCAGAGATACAGGCCTATAGTTTTATGCATCTATTCGACGGTCCTTCTTACAAACAGAAATGACCTGTGCCTTTTTTTTTCAGTCATCAGGAACATTTCGTTCCTTCAAACACTACGGTACACTGCTGTTAGTTTCAATTTCATTCGCTCCCTCCAAGCATTCTTGACATTCACACACGGATTCTCCGCCCAGTCTTATATTCTTAAAATTTACTGTCTACAAGTACAGAATCTGATCTACGGGCTGTCTTCATTTTAATGGCCAACAGTGTAGTAAATAAACACTAATAACCAGTAAAAAACGTGAAACTGAGACGGAGACCAAAGAAAAAAATGTGGAACGGCAGTGAAGTCAGAAGTTACTCAATACGGAAAAAAATTACAAAACATCCAATGCATTTTTAAAATCAACCGTTTCTTTGACGTGCTTATTTCTATCATTTCTGTTTGTGTGACGCACGAATTAGTTACGAAGTGGTAATTATAGTCGGATAGGGAAGAGCGAAGGACACCGGATTCTCACTGCTAACGCTGCGAAACGAGCGCCTGAGGCTGGCGCTCGGACAGTCGGCGACGCCACGTGGCGTTCCTGCGGGGCCGATATCGTCCGTCGACACGAGGCGTTTTATGAGAAGTCCGGACGCGCCACCAAGCGGAAGACGCGCGCCTTCTGCAGGAAAGCATCCTCCCCCTAGCTGCTGGCCACGACCCACGGGCCATGTAACTTCTGCCAAGCTACTCGGCCGTCTTTTACGCTACGTCGTGAAACGGCCCACCGTCACTCCATCGCCCTGCCCACGCTTGTCCTCTCGCCTTCTCTAACAGTTCTGCACATCTGCTAGCCTGATACGTACGTTCGTGGTGTTTTTGTTCAGAGTGCTGGCGCTACTAGTTTACTCATTAGGTGTCATTTTTATGTTGAAGTACTGCTGCTATTTTGTTAATATCTCCAACCATTCTTCCTTCGTTGCTATTTCAGTTATGTTCATCTTACAGATAAGAATAAATCTTACTCGTCTTTTGCAACTGAATGTTTATTTTGTTTTTAACCAAACATGTTACATCTATTCGTATTAAGCATCATCAGAGGTCTAAACTATAAAAACAGTTCTTTAACTATACACACTCCGATGAGGAAATGCACTGTTTTGTTTTTAACCAAACATGTTCCATCTATTCGTATTAAGCATCATCAGAGGTCTAAACTATAAAAACAGTTCTTTAACTATACACACTCCGATGAGCAAATACACTATGTTCACCTGTTAATAAGGTGTTGATGCACCTATGGAACATACACTACTGGCCATTAAAATTGCTACACCAAGCAGAAATGCACATGACAAACGGGTATTCATTGGACAAATATACTAGAACTAACATGCGATTACATTTTCACGCAATTTGGATGCATAGATCCTGAGAAATCAGTACCCAGAACAACCACCTCTGCCCGTAATAACGGCCTTATACGCCTGGCCATTGAGTCAAACAGAGCTTGGATGGTGTGTACAGGTACAGCTGCCCATGCGGCTTCAACACGATACTACAGTTCATCAAGAGTAGTGACTGGCGTATTGTGACGAGCCAGTTTCTCGGCCACCATTGACCAGACGTTTTCAATTCGTGACAGATCTGGAGAATGTGCTGGCCAGGGCAGCAGTCGAACATTTTCTGTATCCAGAAAGGCCCGTACAGGACCTGCAACATGCGGTCGTGCATTATCCTGCTGAAATGTAGGGTTTCGCAGGGATCGAATGAAGGGTAGAGCCACGGGTCGTAATACATCTGAAATGTAACGTCCACTGTTCAAAGTGCCGCCAATTCGAGCAAGAGGTGACCGAGACGTGTAACCAATGGCACCCCATAACATCACGCCGGGTGATATGCCAGTATGGTGATGACGAATACACGCTTCAATGTGCATTCACCACGATGTCGCCAAACACGGATGCGGCAATCATGATGCTGTAAACAGAACCTGGATTCATCCGAAAAAACGACGTTTTGCCATTCGTGCACCCAGGTTTGTCGTTGAGTACACCATTGCAGGCGCTTCTCTCTGTGATGCAGCGTCAAGGTGAACAGCAGCCATGGTCTCCGAGCTGATAGTCCATGCTGCTGCAAACATCGTCGAACTGTTCGTGCAGATGGTTGATGTCTTGCAAACGTCCCCATCTGTTGACTCGGGGATCGAGACGTGGCTGCACGATCCGTTACAGCCATGCGGATAAGATGCCTATCATCTCGACTGCTAGTGATACGAGGCCATTGGGATCCAGCACGGCGTTCCGTATTACCCTCCTGAACCCACAGAGTCCATATTTTGCTAACAGTCATGGGATCTCGACCAACGCGAGCAGCAATGTCACGATACGATAAACCGCAATCGCGATACGCTACAATCCGATATTTATCAAAGTCGGAAACGTGATGATACGCATTTCTCCTCCTTACACGAGGCATCACAAAAACGTTTCTCCAGGCAACGCCGGTCAACTGCTGTTTGTGTATGAGAAATCGGTTGGAAACTTTCCTCATGTCAGCACGTTGTAGGTGTCGCCACCGGCGCCAACCTGGTGTGAATGCTCTGAAAAGCTAATCATTTGCATATCACAGCATCTTCTTCCTGTCGGTTAAATTTCGCGTCTGCAGCACGTCATCTTCGCGGTTTAGCAAGTTTAATTGCCAGTAGTGTAATACAGCAGCGATTTTGAGTGGTATGAATTCCGGAGGTATGTGGTACCAGACGTCTACGCACAGATCACGCAACTGCCATAAATTGCGTGCCGGTGGCTGGTGGGGGCGAAACTGACGTCCTATAGCGTCCCAAATGTGTTCCACTGAGTTAATACAAGGCGAATTTGGTGGCCATGACATCGACGCGTGTTCACTATCATAATCCTCAAACCGTTGTACCACGATTCTGGCCTTGTGACAGACAGTTATCCTGCTGGAAGACGTAATCGCCGTCTGAAAAGACATCAAACACGAAGCGATGTTGGAGGTCCGCAATAAATTTCACATGGTCCACAACTGTCATAGACTCGCGTTGCTACCATAGGCATAGGCAAGTGCCCCCATAGTATAATACCGCCCCCACCAAATAACAACTGTGGAGTGGTGCATTTTTCGAGCAGCCATTCGTCTGGATGACTGCGTATCAGGACACCACCATTCATTTGATGTAAAATAAATGTGATTCGCCAGAGCAGGCGATACGTTTCCATTGATCCACGGTCAAATCTTGATGACCCCGTGCCTACTCCTTTCGTAATTGATAACTTCGTTGAGTCAAGATGGGAACGCGTTAGGGACGTCTGCTACGGTGCCTCATGTTCAAGAGTGCGCGCTGGATGGTGTACTCTGGAATACTCGTGGCTGCATCAGCATTGTACTCTATCGTCAAATCTGTCACAGATCGCCGCCTGTCCTACTTCAAAGAGAGGGCAAGCTTTCGACCTCCACGTTCTGTAATGTGTCACCTATTCGTGATTTCACCGTCTTTCAAGCGTTTTAGCGTTTCCCATGCGTGCTCACGCCATTAGCATCCCAAAACCGTCATTTCCGAGATGTTTGATCACAGGCGTCGGGTTATAACGATCTGCCCTTTATCAAAGGGTGGGCTGTTAATTTATGTTTTCATATAATAAAACACATACACACACACACACACACACATACGAAGAGAGAGAGGGATCACTACCGTACCATCTCTCGGTTGCTCAATGATCAGTTTTTTAAATTTATTTTGCGTTGAAAGTCCTCGTCTCACTGCAACAGGTGAAACAAATAATATAAACATATTTTAACTATATGTTTCAGACGTATCAGAAGCTTAGTTTTGAAAACTCTGGTTTTTCAAAAGCACCTCATGTCCAATTTCCCTCGAGGTTATTTCTTTTGTTGTTCATCCAGTTGTTGACTTTAACTGCTCTAAATACAATACCTGATAAACTTATTATGACGTTTTTTGCTAATTGATACTATTTTCTTTTCAGTTTGTTGATTACTTGTTATTCCTGTCTTCTTCTAACTGATTTTCCGGCGTCCTTGCATACTTGCTCCAGTAATTCGTTGGTGAAGCACTCATAAATCTGCCCTAGAAGCAAACAGGACAACGTCATAAGCAAAATGACTATGTTCGAGATATGTTCCGCTAATTCGTATTCCTTCTTTGGTTTCCCTTTTTCATGGTCTGAAAAGTTCCCCTAATACTACTGAGAGCAGTTTTTGTGCTATACTGTCTCCTTGGCATGACTCCTCTTACAACTGTGAATTTTTTACTACAGTGACGTCTACTACAATATGAATCATATATATATTGAAAGATGTGTGTTGTGATGAAAAGCAAGGCCTACTCCCATAAGTAGTGATAACCATGCCCTGAAACCTTCAAACTATGCAAACTCATGTCCCAGAATAACAATTTGGAAACGCTATCTGACTCGTAATGTTTAACAGAAATAGTCGCACAGAGACATACTTCGGTGATTCAGCGCAACTCAGAATAAGTGGGCTTCTATAGCTAATACTTGAATACTCAGAATAAGTGGGCTTCTATAGCTAATACTTGAATATTACGCAGTGAGTACTGATTCGTAAAGGCAGTGAATCCAGTTGGACTTGTGTTATCTTTCTGCTTGTGGCATCCATCTGTGCTGTGAGGATGTTTCCTCAATGTTGTAAACATAGACCTTGAATATAAAGATATTGTAAATCACCTGAAAGAACATATAAAATCTCACCCCACAGTAACATGCAAAATCAATCTGCATGATACTGGAAGAACAGAATCGGCGAAACAGCATCCGTCGACCTTTGTTGGTTGGAACTGGAACCTCGTAGCATGTATAGAAAAGTTGCCTGTTACTAAGATCTCGTGAGATTGGAATTCAATACTTGATTTCCGATACGGCCTGAATATTTTTGAATCGTGAAGCGAGGTCACAAGGTTCAATAAGATAGCGGGTGTGCAACGTGGCACGATCTGGCGCTGTAATACAAACTATGACGAGGTACACATCAAAATAAATCCGAGAGAAGTACAGTGATAAGTACACTCCTGGAAATTGAAATAAGAACACCGTGAATTCATTGTCCCAGGAAGGGGAAACTTCATTGACACATTCCTGGGATCAGATACATCACATGATCACATTGACAGAACCACAGGCACATAGACACAGGCAACAGAGCATGCACAATGTCGGCACTAGTACAGTGTATATCCACCTTTCGCAGCAATGCAGGCTGCTATTCTCCCATGGAGACGATCGTAGAGATGCTGGATGTAGTCCTGTGGAACGGCTTGCCATGCCATTTCCACCTGGCGCCTCAGTTGGACCAGCGTTCGTGCTGGACGTGCAGACCGCGTGAGACGACGCTTCATCCAGTCCCAAACATGCTCAATGGGGGACAGATCCGGAGATCTTGCTGGCCAGGGTAGTTGACTTACACCTTCTAGAGCACGATGAGTGGTACGGGATACATGCGGACGTGCATTGTCCTGTTGGAACAGCAAGTTCCCTTGCCGGTCTAGGAATGGTAGAACGATGGGTTCGATGACGGTTTGGATGTACCGTGCACTATTCAGTGTCCCCTCGACGATCACCAGTGGTGTACGGCCAGTGTAGGAGATCGCTCCCCACACCATGATGCCGGGTGTTGGCCCTGTGTGCCTCGGTCGTATGCAGTCCTGATTGTGGCGCTCACCTGCACGGCGCCAAACACGCATACGACCATCATTGGTACCAAGGCAGAAGCGACTCTCATCGCTGAAGACGACACGTCTCCATTCGTCCCTCCATTCACGCCTGTCGCGACACCACTGGAGGCGGGCTGCACGATGTTGGGGCGTGAGCGGAAGACGGCCTAACGGTGTGCGGGACCGTAGCCCAGCTTCATGGAGACGGTTGCGAATGGTCCTCGCCGATACCCCAGGAGCAACAGTGTCCCTAATTTGCTGGGAAGTGGCGGTGCGGTCCCTTACGGCACTGCGTAGGATCCTACGGTCTTGGCGTGCATCCGTGCGTCGCTGCGGTCCGGTCCCAGGTCGACGGGCACGTGCACCTTCCGCCGACCACTGGCGACAACATCGATGTACTGTGGAGACCTCACGCCCCACGTGTTGAGCAATTCGGCGGTACGTCCACCCGGCCTCCCGCATGCCCACTATACGCCCTCGCTCAAAGTCCGTCAACTGCACATACGGTTCACGTCCACGCTGTCGCGGCATGCTACCAGTTTTAAAGACTGCGATGGAGCTCCGTATGCCACGGCAAACTGGCTGACACTGACGGCGGCGGTGCACAAATGCTGCGCAGCTAGCGCCATTCGACGGCCAACACCGCGGTTCCTGGTGTGTCCGCTGTGCCGTGCGTGTGATCATTGCTTGTACAGCCCTCTCGCAGTGTCCGGAGCAAGTATGGTGGGTCTGACACACCGGTGTCAATGTGTTGTTCTTTTTTCCATTTCCAGGAGTGTAATTACATTGTAACGGACCACAAATAAAATTAAATTATTTTATTTTTGGGCACTCAAACAAGTAACTAGAAGATGGAGATTCACGACAAGCAGTCGGGATATCACGTTCTCATTTCACTGTTTTGAACAAAGCAAAGACTTGAATGCCGGCCGCTGTGGCCGAGCTGTTCTAAGCGCTCCAGTCCAGAACCGTGCTGCTGCTACGGTCGCAGGTTCGAATCCTGCCTCGGGCATGGATGTTTGTGATGTCCTTAGGTTAGTTAGGTTTAAGTAGTTTTAAGTCTAGGGGATTGATGACCTCAGATGTTACGTTCCATAGTGCATAGAGCCAAAGACTAGAATAAATTACTTTTTTCCCGTCTACGATCAAAAAATTGTTTGGTCCTTAGCCTGCCTTCGGTCAGCGACTATCATCTCCAGATCTCGGTACTGATTTGCTGTTCACTTTACAGAGTCTTTTTTTTTTTCACAAGCTGCCTCATAGTCACGAATAGAACAGTCATCCAGAAAGTGTACAATATTTTGTTTTTTACTTCTGTCTATTTTATACTTCAGGTGAGGGCAACAACTTTGATTTTACAGCATGACGAAGTGAAGAGACAATGAGCTACCATTCAGATAAGTACGAGCAGTCTATGAGCTTCCATTTTACTACGCACAAGCAGACGGCCTCATTCCTGTAATTGCAACCAAGCGATGCCAATATAACCTCGCCACTTTCTCTCAGATTCACCACGGCGAGAGAATTAAAATGGTCTCACTCCATTCTTTGGTCATTGCAAAATCTCCACAACAGCATGGATCTCCACAAGATAAAGGCAAAAACACGGCTCCACCAGCTAGCATCCAACAGAACCCTGAACAGAACAAAGAATAGAATGGCGAATACTCTTTCAAACAAGGACCTTATGGTCAGTAACCCGCGAAAGATTCTCATTGTTCAAAATCAGATTCATTCCACGAAAATGTAAAACTACATCGGCGACCATGTTGTTCCAGCGCTTATATCTATTAATCAAAACTGATTACAGCAGACTCAAGTAAAATATTGCAAAGATAAATATCTTAATCTACAAAAAGCAAAATATAATGGGAATAAATCAAAATGCCCAATGAAAAAACAACTCCAAGTGTCTTTCAGGGTACTACGTTAATTTGAATTACCGTCTTTTTTCATAAGGGTTGTTACTACAGCTGGCTGAAATGAAGGCAAAAGCTTTTTGAGCCATTCGGATGATCCATTTTACCATATCCTCTTCTAAATTGTGCTTGTCCCATTGCTTCATAAAAATGAAATTGTATTATTTCTTTAAGGTTCGTAATACTCGTAGTGAACTATTGTACATAACGGAGAAGACGCTCACAGAACAGTAGCTCTTAATGTCTTTCTCCTTTCTAATAAAGTACAAAAATTAGATCAGTGTTCTAGGTTCGAGGAAGGGTCTTCCTCCTTAGACACTCTGTAAATCATTTTGCAAATTTCTTCTGTATTACTTCCTTCTGCAGCCTTATCCATTGAAACAATTACACTGCTCAGCCAGAACATTATGATCACCAACCTACTATCGATATAAACCCGTCGAGTCGATAGCAGCCTCACCTGAAGTGGAATGACTGTTAGTCAGACACACGCACTGTGCATGTAGTATCAGTGAGTGTGCTGTCTGTGTGTAGAATGGAAAGGCGCGCGATCTATCACCAAGGGCAGACTGTGATGGCCCGGATACTCGGCACGAACATTTCGGAAACTGCACGACTTGTCGGGTGTTCGAGGGGTGCTTCAACACTTAGCGAAACAAAGGTGAAATTATGTCCAGGCGTCGTGGGATTGGGCGGCGACCCCTCGCTGCAGATGTTGGACGTCGTGGGCTGGGCAGACAGGTAAACAGGACAGGTGGCGAACGGTAGCGAAACTAACATAAGACTTTACAGCTGGGAAGAGTAGACTGCATCTTAACACACAGTGCGTCTAACAATCCCAATGATAAGCCACCGCAGCTGACGAGCCATACATACGCCAACGCTATCACCGCGACATCGGCTAATGCGACTGAACTGAGCACGGGAGCATCGGCACAGACGTAGGTCTAGAGGCAGAGCGTTTCATGGTCTGATGAATCCCGATACCTCCTTCATCATACCGATGAGAGGGCGCGAATTCCCCGTCTTCCAGGAGAAAATCTTCTTGACACCTGTACTTCGGGACGGAGACAAGCTGACTGTGGCTCCATTGTGCTCTGGGGAACAGGGCATCCATGTGTCCAGTGGAGCTCGTGCAAGACACCATGACGGCCAAGGAGTATCGTACACTGGTTGCAGATCACATCTACCCCTTCATGACGACCATGTTTCCCGACGGCAGTGGCATTCTTCAACAAGATAATGCACCATGTCACAAGGTCAGAAGTGTGATGGAGTGGTTCGAGGAACACGGTAGCGAGTTCCAGTTGATGTGCTGGCCCCAAAACTCGTAGATTCTGAACTTTATGGAACACATCTGGGATGTGATAGAACGTAGCGTGAGAACTCATCGCCCCCTCCACGGAATTTACGGTAATTAGTCGACTTTTTTGTGCAAATGTGGTACTAACTCCCTCCAGCGACCTACCAAGGCCTTATTGCTGCCATGACACGACGCTTCGCACCTGTTATCCGAGCTAAAGGTGAACATACTGGCTGTAAGGTACATGGGCATAATATTCTGGCTGATCAGTGTAATTCCAAGTACCTTTACTTCCTTGATGTTTCGACTGGCTTTACATATCTAACATGTGATTACTCCCATGTAATTATTTTCTTTATTAACTGCGTTTCTTAATCATTTCTTGAACACTGCGGTGACAAAAGTCATGGGATAGCCATATGTAAATATACAGATGGCGGCAGTATCGTCCACACAAATATAAAATGGTAGTGCATTGGCTGACCTGTCATTTACACTCAGGGGATTAGTATGAATAGATCACCGACGTTATTATGGCCGCACGATGGGCATTAGCAGAGTTGAACGCGGAATGGTAGTTGTAGCTAGACGCATGGAACATTCAGTTCCGGAAATCATTAAGACATTCAATATTCCGAGATCCACGGCGTCGAGCCGAGAATGCTAAATTTCAGGCATTACCTCTCACCAGGAACAACGCAGTGGCAGACGGCCTTCACTTAACGAGCGAGACCAGCGGCGTTTGCGTAGATTTGTCAGTGTTAACAGACAAGCCCGGCGCCTCTGCTGGGCTCGTGGCTATGCCGGTGAAACCCTAGACGACCGTAAAACCGTGACCAGGTCGGATGAGTCCCGATTTCAGTTGGTAAGTGCTGATGGTAGCGTTCGAGTGTGGCGCAGGCACCACGAAGCCATGGACGCAGGTTGTCAATAAGGCACTGTGAAAACTGGTGGTGGCCCTTTAATTGTGTGGACTGTTTTTACATGGAATGGACTGGATCCTCTAGTCCAGTTGAACCGATCACTAACCGTAAATGATTACTACTTGGAGAGCATTTGCGTCAATCTGCAATGGAATTTTTATGGATGGCAATGCGCTATGTCACTAGGCCACGACTGTTCGCAATTGATTTGAAGAACATTCTAGACAATTCAAACGAATTACATGACAGGATGCTGTTTGAGTGATTTTTAGTGTTAGTACTAGTTTATGTTTCACATGGTGATCATGGTATTTCATACACATCAAAACAAAGCATGAAACAATCAGAAATGTATAAAGTCCAATAGGTTATACGTAGATGGTATGAGCCAATTACTATAAAAGATCAAATATTATTCACATGTCACAACATATCGTATTAATATGACAATCGAAATAATTACTGCTCCGTTTGAACTGCTGAAGATCTACAGATCCAAACAGATATTCTTGCACAAGAGGTGAAGTGACCAGTTTAAAAGCACAGCTATAAATGGTCACCAGCTACTAATAAACATATTATACAGTGTCCAACCACTGACGTTTGTTATGAAGAACAAAGCAAAGATATAATTAATACTACTTCATGAATTCAGAGTTAAAAGTTGTACATGTTACATAAAACATTGACTCTACGCATTACGGAATTAAAATTTTACTGTAAAAGTAGAAGTCTGTTATACAAGAGCACGATGAAAACAACGGAAACAGTAATACCTCAGAACCAATGATGTAAACATGAAAAAAAGTTAAATAATATAGATTAATATGTAGTATTAGACAATAATCTTTCCAACATAAAGGTGTAAAACAATAATAATTGCAGCTAAGTCATATAGTGGATAATACATTTTTTTCACGATGTCTAGGTAACATACCATATCTTTCCTCAACAAGAATAAAAGTATGATACAGACATTAGATATAGATGCGAAAACATTACAGTCAATGTCAGTAAAGCAATATTAATTTTATCGTGCAATTGACAGGAAAGGAGAGCAGACATGTGTCTTATGAAATAAAAGTAAAAGGAATAGTTTGTCAAACTGATATATGAAATATCAGTGTCAAGGTACCATATCTAATATTACATGTTTAATATCTATCACAGTACTTGGTTAGAATCATGGTGTACATAGTAGTAGAAGGAACCCAACTGGTAAATGTATCACGTGACTAATATTAGGCATGGCAAACATCAAGACCTGCAGTACGCTCCAGACAACAAAAAAGGGTAAATATGAAAGCACTGCCAAATATATAATGCTATGTGTGTCCAGGTATCATATCCGACACTAGTAGTGTAATGGACAGCACGGTATTGGTTAGAAAGTATAATACAGGGTGATTCAAAAAGAATACCACAACTTTAGGAATTTAAAACTCTGCAACGACAAAAGGCAGAGCTAAGCACTATCTGTCAGCGAATTAAGGGAGCTATAAAGTTTCATTTAGTTGTACATTTGTTCGCTTGAGGCGCTGTTGACTAGGCGTCAGCGTCAGTTGATGCTAAGATGGCGACCGCTCAACAGAAAGCTTTTTGTGTTATTGAGTACGACAGAAGTGAATCGACGACAGTTGTTCAGCGTGCATTTCGAACGAAGTATGGTGTTAAACCTCCCGATAGGTGGTGTATTAAACGTTGGTATAAACAGTTTACAGAGAATGGGTGTTTTTGCAAAGGGAAAAGTTCCGGACGGCCGAGAACGAGTGATGAAAATGTAGCACGCATCCAGCAAGCATTTGTTCGCAGCCCAGGAAAATCGACTCGCAGAGCTAGCAGAGAGCTGAAAATTCCACAATCAACTGTATGGAGAGTCCTACGAAAAAGGTTAGTTATGAAACCTTATCGTCTGAAATTGGTTCAAGCACTGTCTGCAGCTGATAAGATTAAAAGAATCGATTTCTGTGATTTTATCCTTGCTCAAATGGAAACAGATGAATCTTTCGTTTCAAAGATTGTGTTTGGTGATGAAGCAACTTTCCACACTCACGGGAAAGTCAACCGTCACAATGTCTGTATATTGGGCACTGAGAATCCGCGGGAAACAACTCAGTATGAACGTGACTCGCCTAAGGTGAACGTTTTCTGTGCCATTTCAGCCAATAAAGTTTTTGGTCCCTTTTTCTTCGAAGGTGCTACTGTAACTGGACTACAGTATCTGGAGATGTTAGAGAATTGGCTGTTCCCTCAGCTCGAACAAGAAGCACAACAATTCATATTTCAGCAGGATGGAGCGCCACCACATTGGCACTTATCTGTCCGTAACTACCTGAACGTCAACTACCCGAGGCGATGGATCGGCCGCCAGGCAGCCCGTGACAGAGCACTTCATCACTGGCCTCCAAGAAGCCCTGATCTTACCCCCTGCGATTTTTTCTTATGGGGGTATGTTAAGGATATGGTGTTTCGGCCACCTCTCCCAGCCACCATTGATGATTTGAAACGAGAAATAACAGCAGCTATCCAAACTGTTACGCCTGATATGCTACAGAGAGTGTGGAACGAGTTGGAGTATCGGGTTGATATTGCTCGTGTGTCTGGAGGGGGCCATATTGAACATCTCTGAACTTGTTTTTGAGTGAAAAAAAAACCTTTTTAAATACTCTTTGTGATGATATATAACAGAAGGTTATATTATGTTTCTTTCATAAAATACACATTTTTAAAGTTGTGGTATTCTTTTTGAATCACCCTGTATACATGCTAATGTAAGACACAAAAATAAGAACTACGTCACATAACAAGTGATGCGCATAACAAATATCCAGCCCTGTAGTAGACTAAAGAAACTATGCAAGTGTTAATATGATCACACAGAAATCACAAATATGTCGTACGATAAGTATTGTATATTCCCTAAAAACAATATAATTATAAATAACATGCTACATCTTTTCTCGTCAAGAATAAGAGCAAAGTTTTTGGATACGGATTTGGAAACATCATAAATAACGTAAAAGAACAAATATTTGCTGCTGCAAATAATCGACGGGAAAAGGGAGAAAACATGTTTCTCTTAAAATAGAAACAAAAATGAAAGTATGTGAAACTAAAATAAGAACATTGATGTCAAGAGACCACATGTAATGCAAAGCTTCTAACATCTAGCGCAGTAGTGGGTTGAAACCATGGTGTGCATGCTGGTGAGAGATAGCAAAAGTGGCAAATTTGCTTATAGTTAGTGTTAAGCATTGCAAAATCAAGACCTGTAGGCGGGAGACAATGAAGCAGTTGCTAACATAAAAGACTGGTAGAATATCTCAGAATTAACGTCCAAGCATCATATCTGATACTAAATGTCCGAGGTTCAACACAGTAATGGGTTGCAATCGATATGCATGTGCTAATGAGAGAAATAGAACAGACACGCCATGTAATAAAAATTTGGAACAACAAATATCATGCCCCTCCGAAGGCTGTAGACAGAATGAAGTGCAAAATATGAATATGCAGCATCTTCTATTATCAGAAACAAGATCATAATATCCGCAGGAACTAAGCAGACAATATTGCAAAAGTATACAGAGGGAGAGAGGGGGAGGGGGTGTTAACGAAAATGTTGTAAAACTATAAGAAATCACGCGAAATTGTTTTGGAAGAATTGTCACCATAGATGAAAGTCACATGAGAATGCCACACTCACGATAACATTTATGTAATGGTACCTAAGCCTACTTAAGTCATTTCGTCGCGTGGCTTGTAAAAACAACGAGAGCAATAGGATGATATCACATAATGCAATATTAGAAAATAAAGTCATAAGTTAAATTGCGGATGTGTGAATAATAGTAGGGGGTCACTTATAACACATTGAACACTTCAACGTAGTTATTTAAGTATTTGTTGTTTTTTAGTCTGTCCACTGAAGATTTTTTCTTCATGTTTAAGCATAACAGGAAAAAAATTATCGAACTACTTTCCTGGTGTCTGTCGCAACGACAGCTAGTCTGCTGCTCGCAGTTCTTGGACGTCTGTGAAATGATGTTCGCGCAAAGAATTTTTCATAGCCCTGAATGGGTGTTAATTAGAAGGGAACAAGTCAGAAGTACATGGTGGGTATGGCAGTTCCTGGAACCCCATTCATGCGATAGGAGCCGTAGTTTCCCGACTCGTATGAGCACGAGCGTCGTCGTGTTGCAAGAGCACTTTTTCGTGATGGTGCACGCTCTCTACACCATGACACCAACCTCCTGTGAATATTCACAGTGCTTACAACCTCCTTCCACAGAAACCACGCCGTCCAGCACTGCCCTTGATGATCACACTCCCATGTTGTCCGCTCATATAATGACAGCAGTTGAGAAACTGGGCTGTACTGAGTAGGGACTACACATCAAATGATCGTCAAGTCATCTTCGGTTAGACGAAACTACTAAATACTCGCAGCTGTAGTAGTAAGTCAAATAGCATATCACGAATGACGGGAAAAAATAAAATTTAAATTAATATGCAACACCCCTCGTAGCATCTCCATTTCATTGTTCATATTATTATGTACGTGTGAGTTTTAAAATGGTTGCCTATAGATGATGAGTTGCACTGGTAAGATCTGGTTTTCAGCTTTCTCCCTGTCTGACCAGTATAAAAACAGTCGCACTGTAGACATTTGATTTTATAAACATCTGACTGATCATATATGGATGCTTCCTCAGTACTATGTTGCAGTTTTAAACCTAAATCTTTTCGGTTTTGCAAGAGACAGTGAAATCACTTTTTTTTCTAAAAATAAACATGGATTTTGAAATGGTAGCAGGTGTTTGGACTCTGCTCATATATCTGTGAAGAATGAAACGCCAGTACTAACTAAAAGACAAGTGAAAGGCCTATTCACTACGTCCTACAAAGACTTGAGATCACAACCAACGAAATTTTTGAACTGCACTATAATGTCGATCTTGCAACTATATTGTATCATATTACATATCAGAATTACACGTAGATTAAAACTGAAGAAACTGCAGAAAGGTGGGAATTTAAGGAGATGGGACCTGTATAAACTGACTAAACCAGAGGTTGTACAGAGTTTCAGGGAGAGCATAAGGGAACAATTGACAGGAATGGGGGCAAGAAGTACAGTAGAAGAAGAATGGGTAGCTCAGAGGGATGGAGTAGTGAAGGCAGCAGAGGATCAAGTAGGTAAAAAGACGAGGGCTAGTAGAACTCCTTGGGTAACAGAAGAAATGTTGAACTTAATTGATGAAAGGAGAAAATATAAAAATGCAGTAAATGAAGCAGGCAAAAAGGAATACAGACGTCTCAAAAATGAGATCGACAGGAAGTGCAAAATGGCTAAGCAGGGATGGCTAGAGGACAAATGTAAGGATGTAGAGGCTTATCTCACTAGGGGTAAGATAGATACTGCCTACAGGAAAATTAAAGAGACCTTTGGAGATAAGAGAACCACTTGTATGAACATCAAGAGCTCAGATGGAAACCCAGTTCTAAGCAAAGAAGGGAAAGCAGAAAGGTGGAAGGAGTATATAGAGGGTCTATACAAGAGCTATGTACTTGAGGACAATATTATGGAAATGGAAGAGGATGTAGATGAAGATGAAATGGGAGATACGATACTGCGTGAAGAGTTTGACAGAGCACTGAAAGACCTGAGTCGAAACAAGGCCCTGGGAGTAGACAACATTCCATTAGAACTACTGATGGCTTTGGGAGAGCCAGTCCTGACAAAACTCTACCATCTGGTGAGCAAGATGTATAAGACAGGCGAAATACACTCAGGCTTCAAGAAGAATATAATAATTCCAATCCCAAAGAAAGCAGGTGTTGACAGATGTGAAAATTACCGAACTATCAGTTTAATAAGTCACAGCTGCAAAATACTAACGCGAATTCTTTACAGACGAATGGAAAAACTGGTTGAAGCCGACCTCGGGGAAGATCAGTTTCGATTCCGTAAAAATATTGGAACACGTGAGGCAATACTGACCTTACGACTTGTCTTGGAAGAAAGATTAAGGAAAGGCAAACCTCCGTTTCTAGCTTTTGGAGACTTAGAGAAAGCTTTTGACAATGTTGACTGGAATACTCTCTTTCAAATTCTAAAGGTGGCAGGGGTAAAATACAGGGAGCGAAAGGCTATTTACAATTTGTACAGAAACCAGATGGCAGTGTAGGAGTCGAGGGGCATGAAAGGGATGCAGTGGTTGGGAAGGGAGTGAGACAGGGTTGTAGCCTCTCCCCGATGTTATTCAATCTGTATATTGAGCAAGCAGTAAAGGAAACAAAAGAAAAATTCGGAGTAGGTATTAAAATCCATGGAGAAGAAATAAAAACTTTGAGGTTCGCCGATGACATTGTAATTCTATCAGAGACAGCAAAGGACTTGGAAGAGCAGTTGGACGGAATGGGCAGTGTGTTGAAAGGAGGATATAAGATGAACATCAACAAAAGCAAAACGAGGATAATGGAATGTAGTCGAATTAAGTCGGGTGATGCTGAGGGAATTAGATTAGGAAATGAGACACTTAAAGTAGTAAATGAGTTTTGCTATTTGGGGAGCAAAATAACTGATGATGGTCGAAGTAGAGAGGATATAAAATGTAGACTGACAATGGCAAGGAAAGCGTTTCTGAAGAAGAGGAATTTGTTAACATAGAGTATATATTTAAGTGTCAGGAAGTCGTTTCTGAAAGTATTTGTATGGAGTGTAGCCATGTATGGAAGTGAAACATGAACGATAAATAGTTTGGACAAGAAGAGAATAGAAGCTTTTGAAATGTGGTGCTACAGAAGAATGCTGAAGATTAGATGGGTAGATCACATAACTAATGATGAAGTATTGAATAGAATTGGGGAGAAGAGGAGTTTGTGGCACAACTTGACAAAAAGAAGGGACCGGTTAGTAGGACATGTTCTGAGGCATCAAGGGATCACAAATTTAGCATTGGAGGGCAGCGTGGAGGGTAAAAATCGTAGAGGGAGACCAAGAGATGAATACACTAAGCAGATTCAGAAGGATGTAGGTTGCAGTAAGTACTGGGAGATGAAGAAGCTTGCACAGGATAGAGTAGCATGGAGAGCTGCATCAAACCAGTCTCAGGACTGAAGACCACAACAACAACATATCAGAAAAGCGTCCGTAATCTTACTTAAAGTACTGGATGGCATTTCGTTATCTTAAAGTAATTGTTGTTGTTGTTGTTGTCTTCAGTCGGCAAACTGGTCTGATGCAGTCTAACCTGTGGTAGTCTCTCCATCTCCAGGTAACTATTGCAGTCTCCATCCTTCTGAATCTGTTTACTGTGTTCATCTCTCTGTCTCCGTCTAAGATTTTTACCCCTATATCTCCCTCCATTGCTAAATGGGTGACTCCTTAATATCTCAGATTGTGCGGTTGGTCCCGGCGGAGGTTCGAGTCCCCCCTCGGGCATGGGTGTGAGTGTTTGCCCTTAGGATAATTTAGATTAAGTAGTGTGTAAGCTTAGCGACTGATGACCTTACCAGTTAAGTCCCATAGGATGTCACCCACACATACAATATCTCAGAGTGTGTCCTATCAACCGATCCCTTCTTCTGGTCAGGTTGTCCCCCAGATTTCTATTCTGCCCAATTCTGTTCCTTAGCTGCTCATTAGTGATGCCATCGACCCATCTAAACTTCAGCATTCTTCTGTAACTCCACATTTCCAAAGCTTCTATTCTCTTCATGACTAAACAGTTTATCATCCATATTTGGCTTCCATACATGGCTACACTCCATGCAAATACTTTCATAACAGACTACCTAACACTTATATCTACACTCCTGGAAATGGAAAAAAGAACACATTGACACCGGTGTGTCAGACCCACCATACTTGCTCCGGACACTGCGAGAGGGCTGTACAAGCAATGATCACACGCACGGCACAGCGGACACACCAGGAACCGCGGTGTTGGCCGTCGAATGGCGCTAGCTGCGCAGCATTTGTGCACCGCCGCCGTCAGTGTCAGCCAGTTTGCCGTGGCATACGGAGCTCTATCGCAGTCTTTAAAACTGGTAGCATGCCGCGACAGCGTGGACGTGAACCGTATGTGCAGTTGACGGACTTTGAGCGAGGGCGTATAGTGGGCATGCGGGAGGCCGGGTGGACGTACCGCCGAATTGCTCAGCACGTGGGGCGTGAGGTCTCCACAGTACATCGATGTTGTCGCCAGTGGTCGGCGGAAGGTGCACGTGCCCGTCGACCTGGGACCGGACCGCAGCGACGCACGGATGCACGCCAAGACCGTAGGATCCTACGGAGTGCCGTAGGGGACCGCACCGCCACTTCCCAGCCAATTAGGGACACTGTTGCTCCTGGGGTATCGGCGAGGACCATTCGCAACCGTCTCCATGAAGCTGGGCTACGGTCCCGCACACCGTTAGGCCGTCTTCCGCTCACGCCCCAACATCGTGCAGCCCGCCTCCAGTGGTGTCGCGACAGGCGTGAATGGAGGGACGAATGGAGACGTGTCGTCTTCAGCGATGAGAGTCGCTTCTGCCTTGGTGCCAATGATGGTCGTATGCGTGTTTGGCGCCGTGCAGGTGAGCGCCACAATCAGGACTGCATACGACCGAGGCACACAGGGCCAACACCCGGCATCATGGTGTGGGGAGCGATCTCCTACACTGGCCGTACACCACTGGTGATCGTCGAGGGGACACTGAATAGTGCACGGTACATCCAAACCGTCATCGAACCCATCGTTCTACCATTCCTAGACCGGCAAGGGAACTTGCTGTTCCAACAGGACAATGCACGTCCGCATGTATCCCGTGCCACCCAACGTGCTCTAGAAGGTGTAAGTCAGCTACCCTGGCCAGCAAGATCTCCGGATCTGTCCCCCATTGAGCATGTTTGGGACTGGATGAAGCGTCGTCTCACGCGGTCTGCACGTCCGGCACGAACGCTGGTCCAACTGAGGCGCCAGGTGGAAATGGCATGGCAAGCCGTTCCACAGGACTACATCCAGCATCTCTACGATCGTCTCCATGGGAGAATAGCAGCCTGCATTGCTGCGAAAGGTGGATATACACTGTACTAGTGCCGACATTGTGCATGCTCTGTTGCCTGTGTCTATGTGCCTGTGGTTCTGTCAGTGTGATCATGTGATGTATCTGACCCCAGGAATGTGTCAATAAAGTTTCCCCTTCCTGGGACAATGAATTCACGGTGTTCTTATTACAATTTCCAGGAGTGTATATTCGATGTTAACAAATTTCTTTTCTTCAGAAACGCTTTTCTTGCCATTGCCAGTTCATATTTTATGTCCTCTCTACTTCGGCCATCATCCGTCATTCTACTACCCATGTAGCAAAATTAATCAACTGCTTTAAGAGTCTCGTTCCATAATCTAATTTCCTCGGCATCATCTGATTTAATTCGAATACATTCGAACACCAGTGTTTTGGTTTTTTATGTTCATCTTACACCCACCTTTCAAGCCACCGCCAATTCCGTTAAGCTACTGTTCCAGGTCCTTTGCTGTCTCTGACAGAATTAAAATGTCATCGGAAAACCTCATAGTTCTTATTTTTCTCCCTGAACTTTAATTCTCTCTCCAAATTTTTCTCTGGTTTCCTTTGCTGCTTGCTAACCCCGTCTCACTTCACTCTCACTCACTGCTTCCTTTTCATGCCTCTCGACTCTTATATCTGCCGTCTGGTTTCTATACAAGGTGTAAATAGCCTTTCGCTTCTTGCTACCTTCACAATTTCAAAGAGAATTTTCCAGTCAACATTTCAAAAGCTTTCTCTAAATCTACAAGTTCTATAAACTTACCCAATCTTGTACGATAAGTCGTAGGTTCAGTATTGCCTCGCGCGTGCCCACATCTCTACGGGGCTTCTACCGTTTACCCATTCTTCTGTAAAAAATTCGTGTTAGTATTTTGCAACGATGCCTTATTAAACTAGTAGTTCAATAATTATCACAGCTACTTTCTTCGGAATTGGAATTACTACATTTTTTCTGACCTACCCTTGTAACATCAACCGAAACGGCCTTGCTGTGTCTGGTACTGCGAACGGCTGATAGCACTGGGAAACTACAGTCGTAAGTCTTCCCCAGGGGGTACAGCTCTGCTGACTTGTTAAAAGATGATGACATCCTATTGGGTAAGATATTCCGGAAGTAAAATATTCCCCCATTCGGATCTCTGGGTGTGGACTACTCAGGAGGATGTCGTCATCAAGAAAAACAAAACCAACATTCCACGGAATGGAGCGTGGAATGTTGGAGCCCTTAATTTGGTATGCAGGTTAGAAAATTTAAAAATGAAAATCGATCTGTTGATGTTAGATATAGTGGTAGCTACTAATGTTCGGTGTCAGGAAGAACAGGGTTTCTGATCAGGTGAATACAGGGTCCTTAATACAAAATCAAAGAGTGATAATGCAGGAGTAGTTTTAATAATGAATAAGAAGATAGGACCACCGGTAAGTTACTATGAACAACGTAGTGAACGCATTATTGTAGCCAAAATACAAACGAAGCCCACACCCACTACAGTAGTATACGTTTATTTGCCAACTAGCTCCGCAGACGATGATGAAAAAATGTATGACGAGATAAAATAAACTGTTCAGATACTTAGGAAAGATGAAAATTACATAGTGAGGAAATGGGGGGGGGGGGGGGGGGGGACTGAAAATCGATAGTAGGAAAAGAAGAGAAGGAAAATAGTAGGTGAACATGAACTGGGGGAAAGGAATGGAAGAGGTTTACAAGGAGCGTAACTTAATCACCGCTAACACTTCGGATGAGAATCATAGAAGAAAATTGTATAAGTGGAAGATACTAGGAGATACCGGAAGGTTTCAGATTGATTATATACTGGTAAGTCAGAGATTTAGGAACCCGGTTTTAAACTGTAAAACATTTCCACGAGAAGATGTAGACTGTAACCTCAATTTATTGGTAATGAACTGTAGATTAAAACTGAAAAAACTGCAGAACAGGTAGGAAATGAAGGAGATGACACCTACATAAGTTGAAAGAACCATAGGTTGCTGAGAGTTTCAGAGGGAAGTGATGAAAGGAGAAAATATGAAAATGCAGCAAATGAAGCAGGCGAAAGTAAATACAAACGCTTAAAAAATTAGATTGGCATGAAGTGCAAACCGACTAAGCAGGAATGGATAGAGGATAAATGCAAGGATTCAGAAGAATATTTCAATAGGGGAAAGACAGATACTGCTTATTGAAAAATTAAAGAGGTCTTTAGTGAAAAGAAAAGGAACTGTATGAAAATCAAGAGCTCAGATGGGAAACCAGTCCTAAGCAAAAACAGAACTCTTCCACCTGGTGTGCAAGATTTATGAGACAAGCGAAATACTCTCAGAATTCAAGAAGAATGTAATAATCCCAATTCCAAAGAAAGCAGGTACTGACAGGTATGAAAATTACCGAGCTATCAGTTTGATAAGTCATGGTTGCAAAATACTAACATTAGTTATTTACAGGAGAATGATAGAAGTTGACATCGGGGAAGATCTGTTAGGTTTCCGGATAAATGTAGGAACACGCGAGGAAATACTGAGCGTGGACTTATCTGACAAGATAGGTTAATAGTATTTGCAGACTTAGAGAAAGCGTTTTACAATGTTAACAGGAATACTCTCTTTGAAGCTCTAAAGATAACAGGGGAAAAGACAGGAAGCGAAAGGCTCTTCATAACTTTTACAGAAACCAGACGGTAGTAATAACAGTTGACGGCCATGAAAGAAAAGCAGTGGTTGAAAGGGAGTGAGACAGGGTTGTAGCCTATCCACAATGTTATTCAGTCCATACACTGAACAAGCAATAAGGGAAACTAAAGAAAAATTTGAAGTAGGAGTTAAAGTACAGACAAAAGAAATAAAAACTTGGAGATTTCCTGGTGACACTGTAGTTGAACGGAATGGACAGTGTCTTGAAAGGTGAGCGTAAGGTGAACATTATTACAAGAAAAACAAAGACAATGGAATGTAGTCGAATTAAATCAGGTGATGCTAAGGTAATCAGATTAGGAAACGAGACATTCAGAGAAGTAGATAAGTTTTGCTATTTAGTCAGCAAAATAACTGATGATGGTCGAAGTAGGCAGGACATAAAATGTAGACTGTCAATGGTAAGAAAAGCATTTATGAAGAAGAGAAATGTGTTAAAATCTAATGTAGGGTTCAGTGTTAGGAATTCTTTTCTAAAATTATTTGTTGGAGTGTAGCCATATACGGAAGTAAAACATGGACAATGAACAGTTTAGACAAAAAGAGAATAGAAGCTTTCGAAAAGTGGTACTACAGAATATTGGATGGGTAGATCACATAACTAATAAGAAGGTACTGAATAGACCTGGGATGACAAGAAATTTGTGGCACAACTTGACCAAAGAAGGAATAGGTTGATAGGACACATTCTTAGACATCGAGCGCTGATCAACTCAGTACTGAAGGGAAGTGTAGGAGGCAAAAGTCGTAAAGGGACACCAAGAGATGACTACAGCAAGCAGATTCAGAAGGATGTAGAATACAGTAGTTACTCGGAGATGAAGAAGCTCCCACAGGATAGAGTCGCATTGAGAGCTGCATCAAATTCGTCACACTTTACAATTGTTTTTGTTTTTAATTCTGTTTTCTTTAAAGGATTTCGATTCTGTATATTGAACTGCACTCACAATTACATTTCTGTTCATGTATTGTTGTAAAGATGTTGTGTTGTAATGATGCAATGTTAATAAATAAATAAATTTAAAAAAATCAAAGCGACCTTCCGGCGCATAATTTTTGAAAGTCGGGATTGCGTTCGCGCTAACCTGACGAATTAAAAAAAAAACAGTCTTCAGACTGAAGACAACAACTACGACAACAACAACAATATCTCACCTGTATCATACACCTTGCACACCAGATGGCAGAGTTATGTAATGGCTGGTTCACCCAAGGCTACCACTGGGCCTGACGGAATCTCGTCTACTACCGGGGCCTCGTTTCCACTTAGATCTTTCAGTGCTCTGTCAAATTATTCACGCAGTATCAGACCTCCCATCTCCTCTTCATCTACATTCTCATTCATTTTTATAACATTGCCTGCAAGTTCACCTCCCTTGTGTAGACCATCTATATACTCCTTCCACCATTCAGCTTTCCCTTCTTTGCTTGTGACTGGTTTTCCATCTGAGCTCTTGATATTCATATCGCTGCTCTTCTTTTCTCCAAAGGTCTCTTTAATTTTCCTGTAGGCAGCATCTATCTTTCCCCTAGTGATATATGCCACTATATCCTTACATTACGTTTTCTCCTTTCATTAGTTAAATTTAATCTCTCCTGCGTTATACAAGGATTTCTATTAGGTCCTGTTTTTTATCTATTTGATCCTCTGTCACCTTCACTATTTCATCACTTAAAGCTACCCATTCGTCTTATACTGTATTCATTTCCACTTTTCTAGTCAACCTTTGCCTAACGCTTCTTCTGAAAGTCTCAGCAACCTCTTGTTCTTTCAACTTATCCAAGACCGATCTCCTTTATTTCCTACCTTTTTAAAATTTCTTCAGTTTTAATCTACAGTTCATAACCAATAAATTGTGGTCACAGTTCACATCTGCCAATGGAAATGTTTTACAATTCAAAACCTGGTTCCTAAATCGCTGACTTACCATTATATAATCAATCGCAAAACCTTTTGGTGTTTCCAGGTGTCTTCCACGTGTACAACCTTCTTTTATGATTCTTAACCCAAGTGTCAGCGATGATTGAATTATGCTCTGTTCAAAACTCAACCAGGTGGCTTCCTCTTGCATTCCTTTCCCCCATTTTACATCTGGAATATTTTAACCAACAGGATGTAACCATCATTAAACCATACAGTAGAGCTACATGCCCTCGGGAAAAATTACGGCCGTAGTTTCCCCTTGCTTTCAGCTGCTCGTAGTACCGGCACAGCATGGCCGTTTTGGTTGACGTTACAAGGCCAGATCAGTCAGTCAACCAGACCGTTGCCCCTGCAACTACTAAACAGGTTTTTACCGTTCTTCAGGAACCACACGTTTGTCTGGCCTGTCAACAATTATTCCTCCTATGTGGTTGCACCTACGGTACGGTTATTTGCATCGCTGAGGCGCACAAGCCACCCCACCTACGACAAGGTCCAAGACAACTACATTCATCCTATGTATTCACGTCCACCTCCAGCCTGAACGGTGCCCTATTGCAAAAGGGATGAACTGTTTAACGTAATTTTTATACAATCATATCCTCCCATCATCGTGTAGGGAGTGTACCGATACTCATCAGTCCAAATGACTTCTCTCCGGTGCTTCGAGCAACCAATGGCAACACTACTGCGCTCTGTGCCCAGACACATGCAGTGTGTTTTAAATGGTGATTAGGTGGATGACACGTAAATGTACTAGACAGACAATGACTTCCATATCGGAAATGATTCTAAGTGAGTATGCTTCACTAAAATTATTTGTAAATATTTACCGTCGTTTTGCTTATTGTTATGGTACCAACTGTGTTTCACACACAATGTCGTAATATTTACTAATAGATACAATATCTTCTAAAGGTAACAGTTTTAAAACTGTTGAAATCATGGTCAAGGTTTCAGAAACCTGTATTTTGCGACTGGTTGGCTGTTATTTCCAATCCACTGACGCTCTTGTACTCACAGTTGCTGAAGCATAGCCATTAAAATCTTAAAGTATGGGCTTGTTGATTCATGGCGTAACACTTTCCATTTTCCCTAGCATATTTTTAACTGCACGACTTGTCGGGTGTTCGAGGAGTGCTATGGTGAGTGTCTTCAACACGTAGCGAAACCAAGGTGAAGTCATGTCCAGGTGTCAAGAGGTTGGGCGGCCATCCCTCTTTACAGAAGTTGGGTGTCGTAGGCTGGGCAGGCTGGTAAAACAGGACAGGCCGCGAACTGTCTCAGAACTGACATCTAATTTTAATGTTGATCAGAGTACAAGTGTGTCTGAACACGCAGTGCACCGAACACGCCCAACGATAGGCCCTCGGAGCTGACAACCCATGCGTGTACCAAATTTAACACCATGACCTCGGTCCGCAGCTCGTGGTCGTGTGGTAGGGTTCTCGCTTCCCGCGCCCGGGTTCCCGGGTTCGATTCCCGGCGGGATCAGGGATTTTCTCCGCCTCGTGATGACTGGGTGTTGTGTGATGTCCTTAGGTTAGTAAGGTTTAAGTAGTTCTAAGTTCTAGGGGACTGATGACCATAGATGTTAAGTCCCATAGTGCTCAGAGCCATTTGAACCATGACCTCGGCTGCTGCGAATGAAATGGGCACGTGAGCATCAGTACACGACCTTTCCGCAGTGGCACAGCGTTTCATGGTCTGATGAATGGAAGTACCTTCTTCATCATGAAGATGGCAGGGCGCGAATCCGTCACCTCCCCTGGGAACAAGTCTTTGGCTCAAATGGCTCTGAGCACTATGGGACTCAACTGCTGAGGTCATTAGTCCCCTAGAACTTAGAACTAGTTAAACCTAACTAACCTAAGGACTTCACAAACATCCATGCCCGAGGCAGGATTCGAACCTGCGACCGTAGCGGTCTTGCGGTTCCAGACTGCAGCGCCTTTAACCGCACGGCCACTTCGGCCAACAAGTCTTTGACACCTGTACTATGGGACGGAGACGTTCTGGCGACAGCTCCATTAAGCTCTGGCAATCATTCGCTTGGGCAGCCATGCGTCCAGTGGAGATCGTGCGAGGCACAATGACGACCAAGGAGTATCGTACACTGGTTGCAGACTACGTATACCCCTTCATAACGGTCATGTTTCTCTACGGCAGTGGCATTTTCGACAAGATAATGCGTCGTGTCACAAGGCCGGAAGTGTGATGGAGTGATTCGAGGCACACAGTGGCCAGTTCCAGTTGATGTGCTGGCCCCCAAACTCGTACATTCTGAACTCTATCGAACACATCTGGGATGTGATAGAACTTTGCGTCAGAGCTCATCGCCCCCCTCCACGGAATTAGTGGGAACTGGCTAACTAGTGTGTGCAGATGTGGTACCATCTACCTCCAGCGACCTACCAAGATGCCATTGCTTCCACGCCACGTCGCATCGCCACTGTTATCCGTGCCAAAGGTGGACATACCGAATATTAGGGAGGTAGTCAAAATGTTCCGGCTGATCAATGTATATGCCTAAAAATGACGATGTTATAGGCAGAATAAAACACACTTAAAATAAGAAGGGTGGGTCTGACGTGGTTCATTAGCAAAATTTTGAACATAAACTTAACTTTGGATGACGAAGTGTACACTGTAAAATAATTAATAAAAGACATATCCGAACTGAACATACAATTTTTAGGAAAACAAAAACAGCGCGGAGACCAGCATCGAGCTGCACACTTGGTTATTCGCTCAGAAAAAATTGGAAATCTGTGGTAAGATCTTATGGGACCAAACTGCTGAGGTCATCGGTTCCTAAGCTTACACACTACTTAATCTAACATAAACTAACTTACGCTAAGGACAACACACACACCCATTCCCGAGGGAGGACTCGAACCTTCGACGGGTTCAGCCGCACGAACCGTGCAAGGCGCCCTAGACTGCACGGCTACCCCGCGCTGTTCGCACAGACGTAGAGGCTTAAAGCCTTGCAGGAAATGTCTCCTTGCACGTAGAAGCTCTAAGTGAAGGAAAATTTCGAGCTATTTCCACAATTCTGATCTACGCCCTTTCGTTCTTTGTGTATGATCAGCAATAAACAAACGTTCTACAAAGGTGGAATTGTGTACAGTTCACAGTGGGCAGACTGTGACGCCTCGGAGGCTCGGCATTAACATTTAGGAAACTGCAAGATATTTCGGGTGTTCGATTAGTGGCGTGGTGAGTGTCTTCAGCACGTAGCGAGACCTTTTTTTTTTCTTTTTTCAAATAGATCTGCTTTATATCTCACCTTAATTGCTCCACCAGTTTGTCCAATATAGTAACTGGGACAATTACTGCAGATAATGCAGTTTAGCTTGTTATTAGTAGATAAAGTTATCTTGCATTTAAATTTATTCAACAAGAGGCGTTTAATCCTCTGGGATACATTGCCTAAAAACAGGATGGATATGAAATTATAGTCGTCCTCTTTCTGTAAGCGGATCTGCAGATTTTTTTAATTACATTAGTTTCACGTTGTTGGTTACTAGGACAAAGGGGTGTTTTGTGGCATGATTGATAGTAGAATGAAAAAATGCTCATATGTCTGCTCATGGATGAGAAGAATCTTCTGGAGTAATATGATCCGAATATTTTGGCTTCCGAAAACATTGAATCTCATACTGTTATCTGCTATAGACGTTTTAAGATTGAGGAAGTTAAGATCCGCGTTTTTTTTATAGATTTGTTTTTACAGCGTATTTTCTCATGAAAACAATTGAACGTACTGAACAAATGTTCTAATTCTTGGTCATTGCCATCGAAAGCGATAATTCTGTGGTCTACATAACGAGCGTAAAACTTATTTTTCTCTGTAATTCTGAGTTAAAATTGAGGAAAGCAGTTTTCAACACTCAACGAAGATGTCAAGTAGGACCCCGACAAAAGATCTACGCATCTTCAGGCCATATGATTGTATGTAAAATTTAACATTCAATGTGAAATAATTATATTTAAGTACCACCTCTAAAAATTAATATGCTCGGCGATTTGTACCTCAAATCTGATCTGACAAAGATAAGTCTGTTGTTATCACCTACGTAAAAGAATACACAGATAAAACTGTAATTTCTTTTTGCGTAAAATGGCATCGTTGAGGTCATCTCCGATAGAATACGTCTTTTATTTGTTATTTTACAATGTATTCTTCGTCACCCACAGTTAAGTTGCTATTCAGCATTTTGATAATGAACCACCTTAAATCCACTTTTTGTAGTGTGTTTTGCCTAGAGCATCGTTATTCCTAGGCATATATACAATGCTTAGTGAGGCTTCGTTTATTCGTTGTTTTACGGGGTCCGTTATAACACCCTCCCTCTTCCAGTCTATCTGTTCACAGCACGCTTTATCAGTACGACCACTCCCCTTAGCATGATGCTTCACAAGTGACGATCTACACGGTCTTCCTCTCTCCCCAATTTCCTTCCGTTGATAAACATTTGCTCTTTCTGCGTCACATTGTGTCCTGTTACAACATTACTTCATGTCATGGGTCAACTTAATACGTTAAGTATTGGGCTTCTTATACATTGATAATACTTCGTTGAATGTTTTCGCTTTGACAGTCATGGTTGTTATAGTTGCGCATTCATGCTCAACTGCTTCTCGTGCGTTTTTGGACATATTGCGAAGTGTTGCTATGGTTACCTGGCACTGTGGGCTCTTTAGAAGCCAGACTACTTTAATGGCACACTTTTTTACTCCAATTCCCTCTCCCTCTTTTCAAATTTTTAGTTAATATGTTAATTCAAGTAATGAATACGCTGCTCATTGCAGTTACGGACGTACAAGACGCGCCGGAGCGCCACCTACCAGAGACGACATATGGCTAGTGCTTCTACTCTTCAGAGTGAAGCACAAGCTCTGTACACGGCATACTTACGCTCTGTGGGATCCAATGCCACGTTTCATAATTAAATGACATATGTACAGGGTTGGGCCAATAGAAGTGGCTTGGAGGAGTGGTAACGACTGGATGTGAATGTATGCATATAATCATACCCCGTGAAGCGCACACCACGTGTAAGCCAGCCCGCCATTTGATCCACACCGGTTCAGAGCGTAGTGCGGGCTATGTCAGTGTTAGCGGAGCAGTGCCGAGGGAACGACAGTACCCGCAGTGGAGCAGCGGGTGTTCGTGGTGGAAAATTACGTCACAGCAAAGTCGTGGAAACGGTGTGGTCAGTTGTTCGCTAAGAAGTTTACTGGTGTCAGAGTACCGGCAGACAGTGCCATGCAACGTTTAATCCGAAAATGTGTCACACATGATGCGTTTTGAACCAGTGAAACACATTCCAAAACGTGCCCGCACACCAGAAAATGTGGCTGCAGTTCGCCAGAAAACGCTTCAGACTCCTACCAAATCAACCCGACGCCTGTCTCAAGAGACCGGTATATCACATCGATCATGCAGACAATTGCTCCACCTGCACCTGCACATCCATCCCTACCGAGTGTCTGTTGCTCCTCAACGTCTCCAGTTTTGTGAGTGACTGTACACTGAGATAACAATGAATGGCTTGGACATGGATCTGTTCTTTATGGCGCCGGCCGAGGTGGCCACGCGGTTCTAGGCACTCCAGTCTGGAACCGCGCGACCGCTACGGTCGCAGGTTCGAATCCTGCCTCGGGCATGGATGTGTGTGATGTCCTTAGGTTAGGCAGCTTTAAGTAGTTCTAAGTTCTAGGGGACTGATGACCTCATAAGTTAAGTCCCATAATGCTCAGAGCGATTTTTTGATTTTGTTCTTTATGTCTGATGAAGCCTGGTTTCACCTGAGTGGTTATGTCAACTCACAGAATCAAAGATTCTGGGCAGTGGAGAATCCGCATAACTTCTACGAAACACCATTGCATGATCAGAGGGTTTGACCAGACGGTTGGGGTTTGGTGTGCAGTGCGTGCACGCCGCATTATAGGTCCCATCTTCTTTCATCAGACACTGAATTCGGCGAGTTACATTGGCACCATTTTCATACCATTTGTAGCAGCATTAACTGAGGAGAAAAAGAGCTAAAATTACTTCCACCAGGAGGGAGCAAGTGCCCATACAGCCGGCCGAACCTTGGAACACATTCACACAATCTTCACACCTGAAAGGGTTGTTACCAGAGATCAGTCTGGTCGTGGCCCTAGCTGACCACCCAGGTCACTCGATTTGTCGGTGTGGATTTCTTTGTGTGGGGAGCCACCAAGTCTAAGGTGTATCGTAACAAACCTACAGAACATTTCGGATGAGCCTGCAGCAATTCCAGCACTCCACCTTCGATCCGCCTCTAGCATCTTGCCGACCAGGACCCAAAAGTGCCAAGAGATGAATGTTGGTCAGTTTCAACCTCTGCTATAGTCAGGTTAGTACTGTATTTCCTTTCCTTTGCTGTGTTTCTTTGTGCCCTGAACTCTGTACTCTGGGCCATCTTTATAAAGAGCTTCCAAGTGGGACATTATATGTGTTGGATCCAAGTGTTAAGACAATACTAACCCTACGACTTATCTTAGAAAATAGATTAAGAAAAGGCAAAAGTACGTTTCTAGCATTTGTAGACTTAGAGAACGCTTTCGACAATGTTGACTGGAATACTCTCTTTCAAATCCTGTAGATGTCAGGGGTAAAATACAGGGAGCGAAAGGCTATTTACAATTTGTACAGAAACCAGATGGCAGTTATAACAGTCGAGGGACATGAAAGGGAATCAGTGGTGGGGAAGGTAGTGAGACAGTGTTGTAGCCTATCCCCGATGTTATTCAAATGGCTCTGAGCACTATGGGACTCAACTTCTGAGGTCATTAGTCCCCGATAACTTAGAACTAGTTAAACCTAACTAACCTAAGGACATCACAAACATCCATGCCCGAGGCAGGATTCGAACCTGCGACCGTAGCGGTCTTGCGGTTCCAGACTGCAGCGCCTTTAACCGCACGGCAACTTCGGCCGGCCCGATGTTATTCAATCTGTATATTGAGCAAGCAGTAAGGGAAACAAAAGAAAATTTCGGAGTAGGAATTAAAATCCATGGAGAAGAAATAAAAACTTTGAGGTTCGCCGATGACATCGTAATTGTGACAGAGACAGCAAAGGACCTGGAAGAGCGGCTGAATGGAATGGACAGTGTCTTGAAACGAGGATATAAGATGAACATCAACAAAATCAAAACAAGGATAATGGAATGTAGTCAAATTAAATCGGGTGATGTTGCGGGAATTAGATTAGGAAATGAGACGCTTAAAGTAGAAAATGAGTTTTGCTATTAGGGAAGCAAAATAACTGATAATGGTCGATGTAGAGAGAATATAAAATGTAGACTGGCAATGGCAAGGAAAGCGTTTCTGAAGAAGAGAAATTTGTTAACATCGAGTATAGATTTAAGTGCTAGGAAGTCGCTTCTGAAAGTATTTGTATGGAGTGTAGCCATGTATGGAAGTGAAACGTGGACGATAAATAGTTTAGACAAGAAGAGAATAGAAGCTTTCGAAATGTGGTGCTACAGAAGAATGCTGAAGATTAGATGGGTAGCTCACATAACTAATGAGGAAGTATTGAATAGAACTGGAGAGAAGAGAAATTTGTGGCACAACTTGACTGGAAGAAGGGATCGGTTGATAGGGCATATTCTGTGGCATCAAGGGATCACCAATTTAGTACTGGAGGGCAGCGTGGAGGGTAAAAATCGTAGAGTGAGATGAATACACTAAACAGATTCAGAAGGATGTAGGTTGCAGTAGGTGCTAGGAGATGAAGAAGCTTGCACAGGATAGAGTAGCATGGAGAGCTGCATCAAACCAGTCTCAGGACTGAAGACCATAACAACAACAAAGACAAAGGCCTACATTAGAGCGCTACTATCTTTACATCTTGTATTTTAAATGGTGATTAAGTGAATGACACGCACGCGTACTAGACAGAGTCGACGACTCCCACATCGTAAATAGATCGTGTGCATGGCATGGTGTGTATGATATCCCGACATGTCAGTCCAGCTTCCTGAAATCTGTGCCTGATGGTACGTGGTGACACTCTGCCTGTAATGTCTGCCCAAATTTCAGCTGTTCTCATCAGGACCAGTCGAACAATTCTAAGATATTCTTGTGGTATAGCCGTTCTAGAAGGACCAGTTCCTACTCTTATCGTCACACTGGTGTCCTATTTCCATCTCGTTAACATTCGTTCTGCAGTCATTGCCCTACAGCTACCTGTCTGTCGATGTGGTGCTTCCATGCCTCTCGCCAATGATTCGAACTTTCTCAAAGCCTCAAAGATGGCGATGAGGTGCACGTGCACGTCCTTCGGCGCGCTGTGTTACGATCACCACTTGAAAAGTTCCAGTAACACCCAACAGTCACCATATACTCACAGTGTTCTTCATCTATAGAAATGGCTTTCTTCTGTACTGGAGAAAAGCTCATATAACGAAGGAATTTTTATCAAGATATCACACGAGCAAGAAAATACTGGAATATCTGTTTAGTAGCGTTCGATTAAAGTGTTAATGGTGTAACACTTCCCATTTCCGTCAGTGTATTAGGCGGTAGCCCATAGCGAATAGGTGTTCCTGAATGGTATGGCTCTTCGCCGGTGGTTGTTGTTACACAACAGTGAACCAACGAGTGATTTGTTGCACTGCAGTCCGTCTGTCAACTGTTACAAACCGTGAGAGTCGACAGCGAGCGCTGTCATCAGCATCTTGTTGCCCGCAGCAGCTGACTCTGCCCATGCCGGTTTTCTCCAAATAGAGATGTACTCTTGACTCTGTGGCACGTGAAAAGCCAGTTGCTTGCACTCTCGTGTAATAGAGTCTCATGCCGAGACCAGTACAAGATCTCACGATATATATGACACGCATAAACATTCCATTCATCGTGCGGATGAGCGTGTTACCTCTCCCTCTCTCCGCAACTCAACAAATAGCTGCAACAGCTACCTGTGATTCACTTACCCGTCAACGAATATCTGACGTTATAAATAAAGCAGAGGTAAACAACTTCGTTTTATTGTAGATTCATCATTGTTGGTGTTGCTTTTTTGGTTTGCAAAAAATGTATCAAGGGGTATCTCGGTTTCTAGATGGTTTACACATATTTTTGTTTTCCATAATTTAACATATTCTAGTTATAAAGTTATTGGTTAAGCTGTGCTTGAAATATAGCAAAATATATTACTTTTTATCCCACACACAATACCAACCATATTTTGACAGATGATAAGAAAGCTCCCATGAGATGTAGGAAACTGTTAATGTGCAAAACAATCCATTTTGCAATAAATTCTTTGCATTGACTGGGTCAGAACACCTTTTTGTGTGGATGAGTAAAGCCAATTACACAATGTAACAATTAAGAAGTATGCACCACACTGACTCCAAAGTTTTATGCATATTCAACTCGAATGCTGTCTTCTGCACTTCACGTTTATTTTATAACCAACGTTCGTGCAATTTGACCTAAGCTTACAAATGCAACACCAACCACTGCCTTCAGCGCAATGTAATTGATTCGCTTACGTCTACAGTAATTATACACTCCTGGAAATTGAAATAAGAACACCGTGAATTCATTGTCCCAGGAAGGGGAAACTTTATTGACACATTCCTGGGGTCAGATACATCACATGATCACACTGACAGAACCACAGGCACATAGACACAGGCAACAGAGCATGCACAATGTCGGCACCAGTACAGTGTATATCCACCTTTCGCAGCAATGCAGGCTGCTATTCTCCCATGGAGACGATCGTAGAGATGCTGGATGTAGTCCTGTGGAACGGCTTGCCATGCCATTTCCACCTGGCGCCTCAGTTGGACCAGCGTTCGTGCTGGACGTGCAGACCGCGTGAGATGACGCTTCATCCAGTCCCAAACATGCTCAATGGGGGACAGATCCGGAGATCTTGCTGGCCAGGGTAGTTGACTTACACCTTCTAGAGCACGTTGGGTGGCACGGGATACATGCGGACGTGCATTGTCCTGTTGGAACAGCAAGTTCCCTTGCCGGTCTAGGAATGGTAGAACGATGGGTTCGATGACGGTTTGGATGTACCGTGCACTATTCAGTGTCCCCTCGACGATCACCAGTGGTGTACGGCCAGTGTAGGAGATCGCTCCCCACACCATGATGCCGGGTGTTGGCCCTGTGTGCCTCGGTCGTATGCAGTCCTGATTGTGGCGCTCACCTGCACGGCGCCAAACACGCATACGACCATCATTGGCACCAAGGCAGAAGCGACTCTCATCGCTGAAGACGACACGTCTCCATTCGTCCCTCCATTCACGCCTGTCGCGACACCACTGGAGGCGGGCTGCACGATGTTGGGGCGTGAGCGGAAGACGGCCTAACGGTGTGCGGGACCGTAGCCCAGCTTCATGGAGACGGTTGCGAATGGTCCTCGCCGATACCCCAGGAGCAACAGTGTCCCTAATTTGCTGGGAAGTGGCGGTGCGGTCCCCTACGGCACTGCGTAGGATCCTACGGTCTTGGCGTGCATCCGTGCGTCGCTGCGGTCCGGTCCCAGGTCGACGGGCACGTGCACCTTCCGCCGACCACTGGCGACAACATTGATGTACTGTGGAGACCTCACGCCCCACGTGTTGAGCAATTCGGCGGTACGTCTACCCGGCCTCCCGCATGCCCACTATACGCCCTCGCTCAAAGTCCGTCAACTGCACATACGGTTCACGTCCACGCTGTCGCGGCATGCTACCAGTGTTAAAGACTGCGATGGAGCTCCGTATGCCACGGCAAACTGGCTGACACTGACGGCGGCGGTGCACAAATGCTGCGCAGCTAGCGCCATTCGACGGCCAACACCGCGGTTCCTGGTGTGTCCGCTGTGCCGTGCGTGTGATCATTGCTTGTACAGCCCTCTCGCAGTGTCCGGAGCAAGTATGGTGGGTCTGACACACCGGTGTCAATGTGTTCTTTTTTCCATTTCCAGGAGTGTATAAATATTCTTTTAGACCTTTAGATATAATTCTCATCCCTCGTACACATAAGCCACCAGGAAACACATTTCTGCTGTCAGATTTAGACAGAACATAATACTGGTATATACACTATCTTATCAAAAGTATCCGATTACCTATTGGTTGGTTGGTTGGTTTCGGGGAAGGAGACCAGACAGCAAGGTCATCGGTCTCATCGGATTAGGGACGGATGAGGAAGGAATTCGGCCGTGCCCTTTCAGAGGAAACATCCCGGCATTTGCCTGGGGTGGTTTAGGGAAATCACGGAAAACCTAAATCAGGATGGCCGGACTCGGGATTGAACCGTCGTCCTCCCGAATGCGAGTCCAGTGTCTAACCACTGCGCCACCTCGCTCGGTGGTTACCTATTAGTGGACATTAATACGGAGGGTGTCCACACGTCGCCTTAATGGTGGTTTGAAATTTTCTGGGGACACTTTCAGTGAAGCATTGGACACTAGGGTGTGGATGTAAGACGACGTTCTAACTCATACCAAAGGTGTCAAATTGGGTTAGGTAGGGACTGTGGGCAGATCTGTCCATTTTAGGAACGTTATTATCCACAAATCATTGCCTCACAGATCCATCTTTCTGACAGGATATTTTGTCATGCTGATACAAGCATCATCCGTAACTGTTTCTCTGCTGTACTCATTACACAATGCTGAAAAATGTGTCCATATCCTTCCGCATTTAGTATTGTCTTAATTGCAAATGGTTCAAATGGCTCTGAGCACTATGGGTCTCAACATCTGAGGTCATCAGTCCCCTAGAACTTAGAACTACTTAAACCTAACTAACCTAAGGACATCACACACATCCATGCCCGAGACAGGATTCGAACCTGCGACCGTAGCAGTCACGCGGTTCCAGACTAAAGTGCCTAGAACCGCACGGCCACCACGGCCGGCTGTCTTAATTGCCTAGCCACGAAAAACCTTATACCATAACACCGTCTCCTCTGTACTTCACTGTTGCCATTACACAAGATGGCGGGTGAAATTCTCCAGGCAATCGCCAAACACTAACCCTTCCGTCGGATTACCGCAAAGTATAGCGTGATTCAGTGCTCGACGGTCCCTGTCCGCAGGTCATACTTCTGTGTGATCTCGGTTTATTGCTACCGCCACATCTTCTCTATACATACAACATATAGGTTACAATTTTAGTACGCTATATTATCATCACCTGTAGGCTACAATTAAGTTTAGAACTTTCCTGCGTGTACAGTACATTGGTTGCAAATTCAGTTCATTATATTCCCAATCAGTATTCCGCAGTTAAATCAAGTCTAAATCGCCTCCTGTTGCACTAACAGTTGCTGACTGGCCATGACTTCTTGAAAATGACCCCACACATAAGCCACCAGGAAACACATTTCTGCTGCTTCATCGAGTATGAAGCGTTTATCATGAGATAATGTACAACGCGAACTGAGTGAGGCATTTCCTGTTATTGCTTTCTTTGGTTTGCAAGAAATGTATCAAGAGTTGTCTCTGTTTCATAGATAGTAAACGTATAATTTTATTTTCTTCTCTGCCTCGTGATGGCTGGGTGTTGTGTGCTGTCCTTAAGTTAGTTAGGTTTAAGTAGTTCTAAGTTCTAGGGGACTGATGACCATAGATGTTAAGTCCCATAGTGCTCAGAGCCATTTGATCCATTTATTTTCCGTAATTTAACATACATTAGTTATAAAACTATTGCGTAAACTACATAAATAATGTTTTTCATATGTAACACTCGCAACTGTAATGCTTGAAATATAGAACAAAAACCATTGAAATATTGATTATCTGATCTATTACTTTTTATCTCGCCCACAATAACGTCCATTTCAACTAGTTATTTGTTTTCAGCTAGCTTTTCGTTTTACAGTGTTTTAAACCAAGCAGCGCATCTGAAGTAGAAGACATAGCCAGAGCGATAAGCAAATGAGATGAAACGCACACGAGATAAGTGAAACACTTCGTATGTGAAGTATTTTGTAAACCAAGTATTACTACCAAACAATCACCTATTACCATCAGTTAACTTACAATGAAAATTTCGTAGTGATATACACAGTCAGAAAAAAATTGCAACACCGAAAAGGAGCTGTGGGACGTAAACTAAAGATGGTAGGTGTGTTTCAACATTTGAAATATGATGTCTGTTCAAATTTCGCGCCAGCAGCATAAGAGTGGAGCCTCACTGTGAGGATGCAAATCAGGTTTGCTTTAGATATACGCTGTAACTATCGTCAGCACTAGTTGCCTTTGAGATTGGACGTGGGGAATTGTTGCTAGTCAAGAATACCTTCAAGGCGACAAAGACGTCATTATAAACACCCCATTGAGTTTGAACGAGGTCGGATAACGGGGCTACTAGAAGCTGGATCTTCCTTCTGCGATATTGCAGAAAGACTTGGCAGTAATGTAGCTACTACACATGATTGCTGGCAGTGGCGGTCACGAGCATATGTGGTCGCAAGAACACTGGGATCTGGGTGGCCACGTGGCGCTAACAGTAGGGAAGACCATCGTGTTCGGTGTATGGCTCAGGCGCATCGTACTGCACCTGCAGCAACAATTTGAGCAGCATTTGGCACCACAGTGACACAACGAACCGTTACAAATCGGTTACTTCAACAACAGCTCCGAGCCGGAAGACCTGTAGCGTGCATTCCACTGACGCCAAACCACCGTTTTTTGCGATTACAGTGATTGGAGTTCAAGGTGGAGGTCTGTTGTGTTTTCTGATGTAAGTTCGTTCTGCCTCGGTGCCAGTGATGGTCGTGTGTTGGTTAGAAGGAGGCCAGTTGAGGGCTTCCAACCAACTTGCCTGCGAGCTAGACACACCGGACATATACCTGGAGTTACCGTCATTGGTGCCATTTCGTCTAACAGCAGGAGCATTCTCGTGGTTATCCCATGCATCCTGACGGTGAATTTGAACGTTACTCTGGTGATTCGGCCTGTTGTGCTGACATTCGTGAACAGCATTCCAGGGGGTGTTTTCCAGTAGGATAATGCTCGCACACATACCACTGTTGTAACCCAACAAGCCCTACAGAGTGTGTACATTTTGCCTTTGCCTGATCGATCAGCAGATCTGCCTCCAATCGAGCACATATAGGATATCATCGGACGACAATTCTAGGCTCATCCACAACCAGCATTAACCGACCCTCTACTGATCGACAAAGTGCAATAGGCACCGAACTCCTCCATCCCACTAACATTCAGCAACTGTACAACACAATGCATGCACGTTTGCATGCCTGTATTCAAGATTCTGGCCTTTACATCTACCAGCATTTCACATTTGCAATGGCTTGTCTCGCATTTACACTACTGGTCATTAAAATTGCTACACCAAGAAGAAATGCACATGATGAATCGTTATTCATTGGACAAATATATTATACTAAAACTAACATGTGATTACATTTTCACGCAATTTGAGTGCAAAGATCCTGAGAAATCAGTACCCAAAACAACCACCTGTGGCCATAATAACGGCCATGATACGCCTGGGCATTGAGTCAAACAGAGTTTGGGTGGCGTGTACAGGTACAGCTGCCCATGCGGCTTCAACACGATACCACAGTTCATCAGGAGTAGTGACTGGCGTATTGTGACGAGCCAGTTGCTCGGCCACCATTGACCAGACACTTTCAGTTGGTGAAAGATCTGGAGAATGTGCTGGCCAGGGCAGCAGTCGAAGATTTTCTGTATCCAGAAAGGCCCGTACAGGACCTGCAACATGCGGTCGTGCATTATCTTGCTGAAATGTAGGGTTTCGCAGGGATCGAATTAAGGGTAGAGCCACGTGTCGTAACACATCCGAAATGTAACGTCCGCTGTTCAAAGTGCCGTCAATGCAAACAAGAGCTGACTGAGACGTGTAACCAATGGCACCCCATACCATCACGCAGGGTGATACGCCAGTATGGCTATGACGAATACACACTTCCAACGTCTGTTCACCGTGTGAGCGTGTGGGTGCTATTCTGTCATTCTCCACATCAGATTAATCTGAGATGTACCTTTACCCTGTGGCTCCTGCAAGATGCAATTTCCACCCCACACTACTACAGAAGTCAGACAGACGATCCTAACGTTCTAAAGAGAAATGACTGAAAAACTTTCAACAATAAATATCTTCTGGAGTCGCCCACTGTAAGGAAATGACACAAAAATTCAAAAAAATTCTTACGTAACTAGTGGGATACTTGGGTACTGGAGTAGTGCTAGTTAGTGTAAAAAAAACATGAAAATAACTAAAATTATTATTTATTTTTGCAAAAATTCTGAGAAATCACAATGGCACTTTTAGTTATGAACTGAACAAGTTATTTCCGGGTTCTTTTCGGAATGCGAAGTTACCTCTTAAGGATAGGATTCGCTAATGAAATTTCTATACAAAGTTTAAGATTGTTATGACTTGGCAGAATGGCTGAGAGCCGCGCCTACTCAATTTGAATAATTATCTGTTAGAATGTTGCGAGGTACGGTTGAGGCTGTCGCGTGTGAAATGCAGTGAAGTGTACTGTTGTGGAGGAAATATGGGGCTTGTAAGAGCTGTAGCGCACAAATCCGTAAGCTGTGATGGCTGCTGTCTGCGCCGCTCGCTGCTGACAAATAAGATAACTCTCGTTCTATCTGGATTGACCTTCGCCAATCAAACTCTCCCAACGCCTTGATGAAGTCAAGGACTCCTATTCGCCCATAGTCTAACTATTGGCGTGGTACACCGGTCAGATAACCAGTCCACCGCGATGCCACTCAAAAATTCGCTCGCAAGCGTTTAACTATAAATCTGTCCGTTCACACCACACAATAAGTGTGGCGGCCAACACAGTGAATAATGCTTAATCGCAAGGACTCAATATAGAGTCGCACTCCGATTCGCTCTCAACAGAGGTGCTCTCCTAGTGAAGTATTGAGGAGAGACTTGTTCCTCGGTCTTTGAGTACACGTACGAGCGCACATGCTCTCGTTACGTGTTCTTGCTCCAAGAGCGACAACGGAATGGCCCCTCTCCACGCCAGATGTGAAGGGGTATATCTTTCGGTCTCTTCCATTACTCCTTCAGCTCAAGGCGTCAGGAATATCGTCTGCCAATCAGCATTGCTCTTCTAAAACAGGAGAATGACGTTTCGTTAAAGGCAACCAATCAGGAAATCTGTAACATCGACGTTTGGCGTTTGCTGTCTCCCTGTGAAAACCTCTGAAGCTGCGTGCTATATTTGTAAAGAATGCGTAGGCTGGGCGCTCCCACACAGTGTAGCGGAATTTGCTTTTAAGCTGAACACGGGGTCGTTCTGCCTTTCACTCGAGCAAACGCTCGAGGTTGGCTAGTCCTCTGAAGGGACCAGCCTCCCGGCGTGTGGTCGGCCTCTCCCGAACTGAAAGCTCCTGTGACCATCGTGTCTGGAATGTGTGTGTGTACGCCAGCCTCGAGTATTTCAATCTCGGTGCGCACTTGCGATTTCCTAGTTATCTGCATATCGTTTACATGAATTCATACAACATTGACTTTACCTTATCGAGTTTGGGTTCGAATGAATCGTCTTGATGTGCGGAATATGATTGTGAGGGAGGATTATGTAAGTAATGAAGGTCAGGACATCACGACGTCTTACAACCGCGATGTCGCCAAACACGGATACGAGTATCATGATGCTGTAAAATGAACCTGGATTCATCCAGAAAAAAGACGTTTTGCCATTCGTGCAGCCAGGTTCGTCATTGAGTACACCATCACAGACGCTCCTGTCTGTGATGCAGCGTCAAGGGTAACCGTAGCCATGGTCTCCGTGCTGATAGTCCATGCTGCTGCAAACGTCGTCGAACTCTTCTTGCAGATGGTTGTTGTCTTGCAAACGTCCCCATCTGTTGACTCAGGGATCGAGATGTGGCTGCACGATCCGTTACAGCCATGCGGATAAGATGCCTGTCATATCGACTGCTAGTGATACGAGACCATTGAGATCCAGCACGGTGTTCCGTATTACCCTCCTGAACCGACCGATTTCATATTCTGCTAACAGTCATTGGATCTCGACCAATGCGAGCAGCAATGTCGCGATACGATAAACCGCAATCGCGATAGGCTATAATCCGACCTTTATCAAAGTCTGAGACATGATAGTATGCATTTCTCCTCCTTACACGAGGCATCACAACGTTTCACCAGGCAACGCCGGTCAACTGCTGTTTGTGTATGAGAAATCGGTTGGAAACTTTCCTCATGTCAGCACGTTGTAGGTGTCGCCACCGGCGCTAACCTTGTGTGAATGCTATGAAAAGCTAATCATTTGCATATCACAGCGTCTTCTTCCTGTCGGTTAAATTTCGCGTCTGTAGCACGTCATCTTCGTGGTGTAGCAATTTTAATTTCCAGTAGTGTACATTAACTTGTGATCTTGCAATCACTTACGTATGTTACATAGTCAAATATATTCCCGAAACTGCGTTACTCTACATTAATTATTTTTTGGTGTTGCAATTCTTTTCCCGACAGTGTATATTATTCAGCGAGCATTAGCAGTCATGATTAACTATTTAAGAGATGGGACGGAAATAAAATTAAGCAGTTAACTTTCAGATTCAGCATTCACATTGTAAGGTAAAAGTTGACGTCATTTCTAAACACATTCTTCGGAAGTGGTGAAAAGCAGTCATTTAAAAATCAAGTAAACGGGTTTCACAGTACTTTTAAACCGTCAGAAGTGCAACTTCGAAGCCTCATGACGAAGAAAAGTCTCTCTAAAGACGTCAGTTGGAAAACTTTTAAGAACCTCTGTGACTGTTAGTACGAGTAGTTGTGGGATGAGAGTGAACATGATCTTTGAATTTGAAAACAAAAACAAGGTATAACAGAACCACAAACGTCATTTTAAGAAAACTACAGTTTGCTGCATGTTAGATTCCCAGTCTAAACTCCATCTTAAGGAGGACACTGTGGGTTGAAAATTGAAAGATATCTCCTGCTCAATATTGACTTAATAATGGAAAAAGACGTATTGAAATGGAAACTTATAGTAAGAATCGTGGTGTGAAAATGTTGACAGATTAGCAGACGAATCCGACAGAAAACAGGTCACAATCTATTATTAAAACGACTCTGATAAATAAAAAACCGTATCTTTAGTATAGGAAGGAGCAGCTAGAGGCAGCGCGTGGTGGCTGTGAGCTACAGGTCGGCCTTTGCAGCAGCGAGCAACAGGTTGCAACATCAAAGCACAGTTGACAAGTGCCACCACTGCCGCAATAATTTCCGCTGCTAGACAGCAATAACACCTTCCGCGTGATTGAAAGGTTTACACAAGGAAGTTAGATCGAGTTAACTACGCCAATCCAACCGTCGGCAGAATCTACAGAGCGTGAAAGTACCTATCTTGGTTGGCCCAAGACGTGCCTGTCCCCGTTAAGGCGCAATGAAAATTGCACTGGACTGAAAGTCACTTCTGACTATGTATTTAAGTACAATGTTTCGTGACAGAATAGCCGACTGCCCTACTACAGTTTTAAGTGAAATCAAACTACCAGCTGTAATACATGGCAGTACAAGGCGCACAAGATCCTTCTGACCATGACACTGGGATCTAGCTATACTCGTTTGTTTGGCTCACAAAAAGCGAGCCCCCTCCCCAATCAGCAGGTTCTCAGATCCACAACTCCGCTCGATATACTTCTCTTGTAGTCGTTAGATGCCCACAGTTCACGGTCCACAGACCCGTTTTATGTTTCAGTCAATTTTAACTTCATAAAAAAAACAAAATCCTTTGAATGAGTCTCTCTAAGGCAAAAGAAACGACAAATCACGAATAAATTATGAGAATGAGAAGGATATCAGTAAATATGACTTTATTACCATGCGCAAAAGCATCCGAATGACTTGATTTGTGTTTTGAACTGATTTGTATGCACTCACATAAAGGAACTGACTTGCAGGTCCTCTGCCCTCTTCTTCGGTACAATCCTCTGACTATACAAAATGGTTACTGAAAGAGGCCACAAGAGGTAACTGCTCTGTATGAATTTCAATCCCGATTCAAATTAATATCACGATATCGGAAAACACGTTATTACATGTGAAACAACCATTACTCCTGTAAACTCAAATTTATTACAGTAAATGACATTTCAAAAACCAAGTTTATACTTAAAATTACATTACGAAAAGTTTTACACTGAACTGCCACCCGCCAGTCCAATCCAGTAACTCTTGTTCCTGTTAACTTAGTACGAAAGATCTTAAATATGGTTTCAGTCACAAGTAAACTTGAAATGACAGGGCATATAGTTTTGTGTTGAAAGTGGATTCGAACCCAACACCTAATTGGATTGTTAACTAAGCACAATCAAATATTATCTTTATTTCTCATCAATAGCAACTGACTGACAATGAAATGACGAGACGAAAAAGTTTTAACCCACCGGGATTCGAACACAGTACCTATCGTCATTAACTATTAGTCACGTTGAAAGTTAGCTACTTTAATTTGTTATATTAAAAGCGTTACTGCTAGCCAATGAAACCGGGTTAAAAGCTGAGAGCTGTCTGGGGAGAAGTTAATCTTGCATTACTAAGCATCTGTTTCACGACTGGGTATCTTGTCTAGGTTTACCACATTACCAATCAGACTAAACATTAATTATGATATTTTAATAGTCATACAATCAGTTTATATTTGGAAATTTATTTCAAGATTGCTCATCGAAATTTCAGCATATTATACGTGAGTTATAACTGAGCTGGTGCCTTATTTACGATTGTGAAAATGTGAGATTGGAATCTTACGGAACACATAAAATATGGAGCCAAGATTGGGAGACTGGATACAACACTGCATTCATAAAACAACACACAAAGAACATTGAAACACATGCAAGAGAAAGTTAACCACAACCAACAGATTCAAATTTTCAGTCAAAGAAATTACGTTCGTAGCACAATCCTGTCCGTCATGTAATTACCACACACTGGTATACTAAATTCATATTAACTCTTTGTGAAATCTTCGCGAAAAGAATAGCTGAGGGCTACTTTGATGATTACACCACATGCTTCACGTGGTCAACTTGGTTTACACAAAGCGTATAACTCCACAATAATTTAGATAATAAAAATAAATTAGATCGAAAAGCAAATTACAAAAAAAAACCTTGAACTGGTTACTAACGTCTTACTATTAACCTGATGGGTCAAACAGTTATATAAGCACGTGGTACTGGTCTCGCAAAGTACACCCCACGTGGGTTGAACATAAAGAAAAGTTGCTATATTGCAAAATATTGTCAAGACGAGACGTTATAATCACACAAGCATTTGCATTTAAGATTGATCTTAGTTAGAGTTACTGATCAACACGTGGTTCCACTTTACTCATAAAGTAGTGACAAAGCAACTCCCGGAAAATAATATGAACCTCACATGAAGAATTACACTACGCTGCAATTTAAGATAACCTTAGATATTTTAGAGCTATTCCCGAAATAAAATGATTAAATTCTCAGTTAGGCTGAACTTAACAAATCCATTGTCCTATGGACTTAGCAGACACGCGCTTAGCCGGAGATCTTACCACTACAGACGCTCGCCACCGCCAGACTGCCACTGCCTACCGCCAGACTGCAACTGCCTACTGCCCAGCGTGCTTCCTGAGAGTCGCTCACCAAGACAAACGGAAGGGGCCAGAGGGGCAGCTTCCTATACCAACATGACAAGGGACGGACCGGACCATACTAAGAATAGAAACCTCTTTGCTTTTAGGAACCGTAGCTATCTGTTCCGACGTTGGTCCTACTGTTCTCTAGCAGACAGCCTTGTCTGCTACCCTCAAGCATGCAACTACAAACACATTTGATCATTCATCCTCTCACACAGAAGGGAAGGGGGATGACAGTATCTTATCATATACAGTATATAACAGAAAGCGGATGTAGGTTCCGTATGAGACTGTGTGACATGAATTACATATATACTGTGTTTTAAAGTGTAGTAGTGTGACAGATCGTTCTTGTTTACGTGTAAAAGTAACACGTTCCACTACTCAGTCTCCTCCCAGATAGTCAGAAACGCCACAGTAAATTTAGAAGAGGAATTTATTCCATAAAAGACAACAAATTTGAGAAATTAAACATGAAAGGAATCCAACAGAGACCTTTCAACGTGGTTCCCCCTGTCGGAGGGTCGAATCCTCCCTCGGGCATGTGTGTGTGTGTGTGTGTGTGTGTGTGTGTGTGTGTGTTGTCCCTACCGTAAGTTAGTTAAGTTGACTAAGTAGTGTGTTAGCTTAGGGACCGACGACCTCAGCACTTTGGTCCCATAAGATCTTACCACACATTCCCAATTTTAACCACTTATAAACATTAAAAATCGGTTTATTTCACTAGTAGCGAGATGTGCACAAGTCTCAACTGGAAATAACATGACGTAAAGTTTTGTGTTGACTGGGAGTCGAACTCCGGGCTTATCATCGTCATTGAGAACACACGAAGAGATGTTGACTATCCAATTCTTTTCCACCGTTAATTAAGCCCGGCATGTCTAACCTGAAATGATACGGCGGGAAGTTCTGTCTGTCACGGGGCTACAAACCGGTGCCAGCCGTTATGTTGAAAACTCACGGAGAGATGTTAAAAATCATAATCATTTGTCACCTGTAGTTTAAAGGGCGCATGCTACAAGCTGAAATGACACTACGGAAATGTTTGTGCTAGATCAGGATTCGAACCGAGACAGGGGCTTCTAGGAGAGCTTGAGAAGTTCGGAATCTTGGGGAACCAAAGAAACGATGGAACTAAATCGTCTCAAATGCATTAAACCCAGCGAAAGGAGAGACCCGAGTCCGAAACCAAGTCTAGCATGAATATTTTCAATATCTCGAGTTCAGATACAATAAGAAATAAATGTCCGTTAACTTTCCATGACGAATCGCTCATTAATAAATTAAAATTCGTGTAAGGAAGCAAACCCATGCCATAGTTTCTACTTGGGGTTAACTACCGACTCCGTCATGCCCTAACCTACACCGACTCTTCTAAAGTATGTAACGAAGGAGCATCATGTTCAATGTGGATTTGAAACCACGGTGCTTACCCTGCATTGTTCAACTTGCGTTACCAAATGAGAGGGGGATCTGTTTGTGCTGGTTGAAAATGCTTGGTTGATGTATGAATCGAACCCACACCTTAAGCATACGTAGCTAGAATCATTCCAATAGACCAACACCCTACACAGAGGATTGGTTCATTATTATTTCGTAAAGAATAATGCTCCATACTCTCAGGAGGTTGAACACAACCTTCTCATACATTAATTTCCTTGTTCGTTCACATCGATGTTCACTATAGTGGAATTCTTTTATCTTGGCGGCTCGCGCATGCCCGCCCATACGCGGGGGACTGCTGCGTTGCCAGTTGCAAACGGCGCACGCGCCAAGTGAAGCAGCGCCGTAGTATAGTATAGTTCGCAAACTTACGTTTAGGGGCGAGCGCACATTTTATGAAGTAAAGCCACCACGGCCGCATTAACCCTTTCGCTGCTGCAGAGACGTGCTCCCGCATTCCGCGCTGTGCGCGATTTTGTCATCACTGCACTGCTCACCTGTGCTGATACATGGTGTTCCGACTGCTTTGACACACTTATCATTCGAGTTCACAAAAACTGTTTGGCCCAAAACTTTGATTTTTACACATCTTCTTGACTGATACCTTCCCCCCATGACTTAATTTTGTTTCGATGTTAAACGCAGTTATTGTGCAGCATTAAATGTAGTAAACCATTGCACGAAATTTTGAAGAGTTTGCAGAGGTAAAAGTCCATAGCGTATACTTCCCGTGTGGTCGATTTTAGTTGCCACAATGTTGAGAATGAAATGTGGACAAGATACCTAAATTTCATATAAAATTTACTATATAACAATATCTCATTTAAGTTAAGTACCAGATAGGTGTCGTATGTAATATCGAGAAATATTCCGCCTTTCGCGACTGTAATAAAAGTTTTGTTTATACCAGAGTCATTTCGCTTATTTCTAAAAAGTTCTGATTAAACCAAAATTGGCGAAGTACACAAAACTGAATTGTGGACGTCATAAAACATAGAAACTAAAATATATTGTCAGTGAGGCGCAGTGCACAAACAATTTGTGTTTGTCACAACGGATAGCAAATACTTGCCAAAACATAGATCAGTTGACGAAAACATTGAATATGATGATGTTGCCAAAGCAGCGAAGCAAAGAATAGCATCAGACAATCTAGTAGCTCGGCAACGTACGAGCAGAGATTCTGCTCTAAATAATACTTTTAATACTGTCGCAAAGAATATATCTCAATATGAATAGTAAAACAGCGACTGCGGAAGAGAAGATATAGAAACAAAACAGACAACAAGAATGTGGTATGTGTGCCTTTTCATAGTTTTTAATTGCTGTGAAAAGAAATATTGGAGTACAAAATTAGAAAAACCGAAAACTTATTATGATTATAATGAAGAGTCAATGCACTAGAAATTTAAAAAAATTACATTCAAACGAATAAAATTCATGAAGTAAGACACTTCGATATTGTTTTTAAATAAAAAAAATATTAAGCACCAAACAAGGTTTGAACTCAGAACCTTTCACGGAGGAGTCAAACACCTTAACAATTATGCTAACGCAGGTGCTTATTCAAAAGAGGTACTGGAGGACTTTAAAACACTACACAAAATACCGACAAACACTGTTAGTATGACTATGAATTATTCACGTTTCGTCGAAGTACAATAGGAAATAAACAATTACCACTGTTCTTTATTGCAAAAAAGCGGTTCGTGAGAATGATACAAACACCTTCCCTTGCTATCGCCTGAATTAGGAGGCTTATTGCCTGTTTGGTTTAATTAATTAATAGAATATGAAGCAATTGGTATAACGAATGATTTTTCCAAACTTTCTATAACAGAAAGTCTGCTATCAAGACATTGCTTTTGTTCAATTACTTTATTTATGACTGAACGTTTCTAAAACTGAAGCCACTCGTTGGTGCTCTGCTCTGCGGTACAGCTCTGGCAACGTCATTCTCTGTTCATTGGCTGACTGTGTTTTGTGATGTCAGATGCGCTGAAGGAACCTAAACTCGGCCGCCGTCGTAAATGACGTGCACTATAGCTGTCTACCCAATCAGTGGTTTTGACTTGAGCTTTTTAATCACTAAAATGAAATCACATACGAGCCAACTGGACGAACAGGGAACACAGTAGGATGCGGAAATTTCTTCTATAAGTTTTGTTTTGCACTTTTGATTCTGTGCTGATGTAGGTATTTATAGACTACTCATAAATATAGCAAGGTATAAACGCAAAGGCCAGATATCGAGCACACTCTCATATTTACTTTTTTAAAACGCATTTCTTCTGATAAAATTACAGAGGTAGTGGTGAAGTGACTTTTTCTCTAGACACATATTATGTGTAGAGAATTAATATATGTAATCCATCAGGGCAAAGTTTACTGAAAAACTGTACAAGCGAGAGTAGGATTCCCGTCTGAGGAGTGTGCTGAAACTTATTTATGTTTATAGATAATAATAACAGTAATACTAATACTAATACTAATAATAATAATAATTTCGTGTGGTTCAGTGGCCTGTGCTTCTATTGGGAGTCATTTTTTTTTGTTTTTTATTAGTTCTTTCCTGTTTGTTTTGTATGTTTTTGTGCCTCTTACCTCTTCTTGAACCTTCCTTACCCTCGCCGTAAGCGCATTTCTCGTGATGGCTTCGGCGTCATTAATATTCTTATTTCCATAATAAAAATTTCTTGAATGAAGTAAGTAAATGCTCCTTTTTTTAAATAAAAAATAATATCTTCCTTGTAGAAACCAAAAAAATAAAGGCCAGCTAGATGTGTGACTGGATTCGTGATTTCCTCTCAGAGAGGTCACAGTTCCTAGTGATAGACGGTAAATTATCGAGTAGAACAGAGGTGATATCTGGCGTTCCGCAAGGTAGTGTCATAGGCCCTCTACTGTTCCTGATTTATATAAATGATCTAGGTGATAATCTGAGCAGCCCCCTTAGATTGTTTGCACATGACGCTGTAATTTACCGTCTAGTAAAATCATCAGACGATCAATTCCAATTACAAAATGATCTAGAGAGCATTTCCGTATGGTGCGAAAAGTGGCAGTTAACACTAAACGAAGAAAAGTGCGAGGTCATCCACATGGGTATTAAAAGAAATCCGATAAATTTTGGGTATACGATAAATCGCACAAATCTAAGGGCTGTCAATTCGACTAAATACCTAGGAATTACAATTATGAGCAACTTAAACTAGAAAAACCACATAAATAATATTGTGGGGAAGGCGAAACAAAGACTGCGCTGTGTTGGTAGAACACTTAGAACATGCAACAAACCCACTGAAGAGACAGCCTACATTACACTTGTCCATCCTCTGTTGCAATATTGCTGCGCGGTATCGGATCCTTACCAGGTAGGATTGACGGAGGACATCGAAAAAGTGCAAAGAATGGTAGCTCGTTTCGTATTATCGCGCAATAGGTGTGAGACTGTCGCTGATATGATACGCGAGTTGGGGTGGTAGTCACTGAAACAAAGGCGATTTTCTTTGCGGCGAGGTCTATTTACGAAATTTCAAGCACCAACTTTCTCTTCAGAACGCGTAAATATTTTGTTGACACCCACCTACGTAGGGAGAATTGATCATCATAATAAAATAAGAGAAATCAGAGCTCGAACGAAAAGATTTAGGTGTTCCTTTTTCCCACGCGCCATTCGAGGGTGAAATGGTAAAGAAGTAATATGACGGCAAGAAAAAGGAATAAAAGTGAGATAGTGTTAATACTTTCATCCTTCTTTACCTCATCTGCATTACTGCAGATGACGTGTCACTGAGCACATTTGTACTGTGCATGCAGTACACGTGAGTTGCCTAGTTGTTTCCACTGCCCTGTGTGGAATACATAAGTTCTTGCACACTTCACTAACCTGCTGTCTTCATGATGATGATGTCCCCAGCGCAGAAAACAGCATGCAGGTCGTGTATTCTTTTTCTTGAGGTTGAAATTAACTTCGCAAAGAACTGCTGCTACGAATAAACTATACATTTGGGATGCCACTCGCGTTTTTATTGATATAGGCACGAGAAACTATTCTTGATAACAACGTACTGAACATATCTTTCCACAGTCATTACATCTGGCTAAAATAACATGAAATACATCCTGCCACAGATAACATATCTGTCTACTGGAACCGTCAGAACTGGAGAATAAAATTACATGAATCAAATACTACTATTACAGACAACATGTCTGTACCTATCGACGGTCGGAACTGTAGTAAATAAAATTTCATGAAACAAATACTGCTATAACAGACAAAATGTCTGTCTACTGGAACGGTCAGAACTGGAGAGCCGGACTGCCCGAGACACTTCGCGCGCCAAGCCAGCAATGCGTGACCCGAACACCACCGAAGTGCATCGGCAGTAATTTCGTCAGTCTTTTGTTTTAGTAACACTTTGATTTTAATAATTTTAAAATGACTGATTGATAGCTGGCTGTTGAGAGACGTTTGTTTAAAAAAATTAAGTAATTTGGATGACAGGTTTAATTAATAATAGCAACTAAATTTTAACGTTTTGGCGCCCTACCGCCGAACACAGCAGCCAATCACAGAGCAGCAGCATCATGCAGGCGGTCTTTCTCACGGGAATGGTACCGAATCTAACATCTGTCACCGGTACCTCATCCCACATTGCGTCATCTCTATGCTTCTTGCATCTCTACTGTCTTGGGAATAGCTTCCTGGAGCCTGGCTGAATAAGCCAGAAATATTACAGTATGAAAATGGTTCGATGAACCCTCTGCCAGGCACTTAAGTGTGAATTGCAGAGTAGCCATGTAGGTGTAGATGTAATGACAAAAAAATAAAAAATCTCTATTGTTTGGATATAACAGACGATCTTCTTCATAAAATAAGAAAATATTTCTTGAAAACATAAATAAGTATACTTTTTCAACAGCACTTCGGCAACTTGCGTGTCCCTAACCTACCCCACTTATCCAACCGTGCAAAGGGGACCTTCAGCTTAACGTGCACTCCTCACATCGTTGAGAAGTGAAGGCCAGATTAAAATGAAGTATCAAAAGTCGGTGTTCCGACAGAGAATTGACCCTACGACCTCTCGGTTTTTACGGATGCGCTTTACCGCTAGACCTGCAGGACCTACACTGTTGTCCGTTCTTCATCTATAGTATTTGAGTCTTGAATTTGCGCGTATCAAAATTTGTGAAATACTTGGTTGTATCTTTTAATTTAATTCACTTAGAAGCTTAAATTATTTACACTCCAAAGAGACCATAGACCTTAGTATATGACATAAATTTCAGCTTAATACCGCTACCCGTTCTTGAGAAAGGGGGAACTTTGCAGACGGCAGAATCGTCTGCGTGCACTGTATAAGAACATTAAAACCCTTCAAAAAATGAAAAGAGAAAAAATATACGAATGCATGTACCAGTGTTTGTTCTCAAAATACAGCTCTATGCATCTAGTGGCACAAACAAGATGTTGTTGTTGTTGTTGTTGTTGCAGTCTTCAGTCCAAAGACTGGTTCGATGCTGCTTTCCATGCTACTCTATCCTATGCAAGCTTCTTCATCTCCGAGTAACTACTGCAACTTTCATCCTTCTGAATCTGCTTAGTGTATTCATCTCTTAGCCTCCCTCTACAATATTTACCCTCAACGCTTCCCTCCAAACTAAACAACCGATTCCACCTTCTAGTCAAGTTGTGCTCCAAATCCCTATTCCCCCCAATTGTATTCAGTACCTCCTCATTAATTAAGTGATCTACCAATCTAATATTCAGCATTCTTCTGTAGCACGAAGTTTCAGAAGCTTCTGTTCTCACCTTACCTAAACTGTTTATCGTCCATGTTTCACTTCCATACATGGCTACACTTCATACAAATACTCTCAGAAAAGACTTCCTGACACTTAAATCTACACTCGATGTTAACAAATTTCTCGTCTTCGGAAACGCTTTCCTTGCCACCGCCCGTCTACATTTTATATCCTTTCTACTTCGACCATCATCAGTTATTTTTCTGCCCCAATAGCAAAACTCATCTACTACTTTAAGTGACTCATTTCCTAATCTAATTCCCTCAGCATCACCTGATTAAATTCGACTACATTCCATTATCCTCGTTTTGCTTTTGTTTATGTACATCTTATACCCTTCTTTCAAGGCGATGTCCATTCCGTTCAACCGTTCTTCCAAGTCCTTTGCTGTCTATGACAGAATTACGATGTCATCGGCAAACCTCAAGGTTTTTATTTCTTCTCCATGGACTTTAATCCATACTGCAAATTTTCCTCTTGTTTGCCCTACTGCTTGCTCAATATACAGATTGAATAACAACTGGGACAGGCTACAACACTGTCTCATTCCCTTCTCAACCACTGCCTCCCTTCCATGCCCCTCGACTCTTGTAGCTGCTATCTGGTTTTTGTACAAATTGTAAATAGCTTTCGGTCCTTGTATTTTATCCCTGCCACTTTCAGAATTTGAAAGAGAGCATCCCAGTCAATATTGTCAAAAGCTTTTTCTAGGTCTACCAGTGCTATAAACGTAGGTTTGCCTTTCCTTAACTTAACTTCTAAGATAAGTCGTAGTGTCGATATTGCCTTGCCTGTTCCTATATTTCTACGGAATCCTAACTAATCTTCCCGTCGTGGGCTGCTACCAGTTTTTCCATTCGTCTGTAAAGAATTCGTGTTAATATTTTACAACCGTAACTTATTAAATCGATAGTTCGGTAATTTTCACACATGTCAGCACCTACTTTGTTTGGAATTGGAATTATTGTATTGAAGTCTGAGGGTATTTTGCCTGTCTCATACATCTTGCTCACCAGGTGGATGAGTTTCGTCTTGGCTGGGTTTCTCAAGGTTATCAATAGTTCTAACGGAATGTTGTCAACTCCGGGGGCCTTGTTTCGTCCTAGGTCTTCCAATGCTCTGTCGAATTCTTCACGCTGTATCATATCTCCCATCTCATCTTCATATACGTCCTCTTCCATTCCCAACTGCCCTCAAGTACATCCCTAATGTATAGACCCTCCATAAACTCCTTCCACCTCTCTGCTTTCCCTTTCCTTGCGTAGGACTGGTTTTCCATATGAGCTCTTGATATTTATAGGAGTGGTTCTCTTTTCTCTTAAGGTCTCTTTAATTTTCCTGTAGGCGGCATCTATCTTAACCCTAGTGTCCTCTAGTCGTTCCCGATTAGCCATTTTGCACTTCCTGTCGATCTCGTTTTTGAGACGTTTGTATTCCTTTTCGCCTGCTTCATTTATTGCATTTTCATACTTTCTCCTTTCATCAGTTAAATTCGGTATCTCTCGTGGTACCCAAGTATTTCTATTAGCCCCCGTATTTTTACCTGCTGGATCCTCTGCTGCCTTCTCTGTTTCATTCCCCGAAGCTACCCATTCTTCTTCTACTGTATTCCTTTCCCCTGTTCTTGTCAATGGTTCCCTAATGCTCCCTCTGAAGCTCTCTGCAACCTCTGGTTCTTTCAGTTTATCCAGGTCCCATCTCCTTAAATTCCTACATTTTTGCAGTTTTTTTAGTTTTAGCCTACAGTTCATAAACAATAAATTGTGGTCAGAGTCCACATCTGCCCCTGGAAATGTCTTACAACTTGCAATCTGGTTCCTGAATCTCCCTCTTACCATTATATAATCAATCTGAAACCTTCCGGTGTCTCCAGGTCTCTTCCACGTATACAATCTTCTTTCATGATTCTTAAACCAAGTGTTAGCGATGATAAAGTTATGCTCTGTACAAAATTCTACCAGGTGGCTTCCTCTTTCATTCCTTATCCCCAGTACGTATTCACCTACTACTTTTCCTTCTCTTCATTTTCCTACTACCGAATTCCATTCCCCCCATGAATAATAAATTTTCATCTTCCTTAACTATCTGAATAATTCCCTTTATCCCATCATACATTTTCATCATCTGCATAGCTAGTTGGCATATGAAATTGGACTACTGTGGTAGGCGTGGGCTTCGTATCCGCCTTGGCTGCAATGATGCGTTCAGTTTACTGTTCGTAGTAGCTTATCCGCATTCCTATCTTTTATTCATTATTAAACCTTCTTCTGCATTACCCCTATTTTATTTTGCATTTATAACCCTGTATTCACCTAACCATAAGTCCTGCTCCTTCTGCCACCGAACTTCACTAATTCTCACTATATCTAACTATATCCTGTCCATTTCCCTTTTTAAATTTTCTAACCTACCTGCCCGATTAAAATTACGGCTGTTGTTTCCCCTTACTTTCAGCCGCTCGCAGTGCCAGCACAGCTATGCTGTTTCGGTTGATGTTACAAGGTCAGTTCAGCCAATCATCTAGACTGTTGCCCCCGCAACCACCGAAAAGGCTGCCGCCTCTCTTCAAGAACAGCACGTTTTTCTGGCCTCTCAACAGATACCACTCCGTTCTGGTTGCACCCACGGTTCCGCTGTCTGTATCGCTGAGGCACGCAATCCTCCCCACCTAAGGCAAGGTCCATGGTCCATCGGGGGACAAGATATTTTGTTTTAATTACTGCAAGCCAGAGGTGTATCCATCTCAGTTGGCATCTTTTTCAACAACTGAGGTGCCTTGTAGTCGCAACATACGAATAGCGACCTAGTGTTGCTACTGTACGAGAACGAACGTCTACACTCTGCTAATTTCACAAACGATCCTGTCCATGGCTTTTGCTGGAAACCAGTCCCTATTGCACTTCCTCTTCTGATCCAGAGCCCTCAAACGTTAAATCTTTCCGCTCCTTATCGAATAACTATTAAGAAAATTTCTTCTTGGACAAAAATGAACTTTAAGCGTGGATTGATGGTATCTTTATCTCCAAACTAATAGCTTTCTACATGCGTGAAATCCAAAAAGTGCCTGACTTCTATCAGACTGTGTTGGTTAATAGAGAGTTGGGGATATATTATTGATGGAACCACGCTACCGCTACGGTCGCAGGTTCGAATCCTGCCTCGGGCATGGATGTGTGTGATGTCCTTAGGTTAGTTAGGTTTAAGTAGCTCTAAGTTCTAGGGGACTGTTGACCTCAGAAAGTAAGTCCCATAGTGCTCAGAGCCATTTGAACCATTTTATATATTATTGATGATTAATTTCTCTCTTATGTTTTTCTGTTGTATTCAGTAAATCTGGGAGAAACGCTATAAAATATGCTCTGTTCTGATACAAATGAATTATATTTTACCAGGACACCCTTATGACAAAAATCTAATTTAATAGAACAAAACCATCTGTAACACGAACCAGCCCAAACTATGTACTTTTGAGCCTTTTCTTTACAAAACGGCCACGTTACCACCTTTTTTCAAAAAAAAAAAAAAAACAATCTATTTGCAGGGTTATATTGACTCACTGAAATAGCTGTTACAAAATTTACTACAGATAATGTACACAATCCTTACATTCTTTCTTTTTCCATAAAAGAATTTTGACAAAAGAAATAACAAAAGGGAAGACCTCTCCCGGCCTATGAGCTTATGAGATACGTGATTCCCTTCCGAAACACATTTCAGAACGTGTAGTATGTATTAAGACTGCCGGACTGTCCGGATCCGCAGTCGTCTTTTCGATGCTCATTTAGCAACAGTGATTTCAGGTAGGATTTTTGTATTTATGTTTTTCTTTATATATATATAGGGTGAGTCACCTAACGTTACCGCTGGATATATTTCGTAAACCACATCAAATACTGACGAATCGATTCCACAGACCGAACGTGAGGAGAGGGGCTAGTGTAATTGGTTAATACAAACCATACACAAATGCACGAAAGTATGTATTTTAACACAAACATAGGTTTTTTTAAATGGAACCCCGTTAGTTTTGTTAGCACATCTGAACATATAAACAAATACGTGATCAGTTCCGTTTGTTGCATTGTAAAATGTTAATTACATCCGGAGATATTGTAACCTAAAGTTGACGCTTGAGTACCACTCCTCCGCTGTTCGATCGTGTGTATCGGAGAGCACCGAATTACGTAGGGGTCCAAAGGGAACGGTGATGGACCTTAGGTACAGAAGAGACTGGAACAGCACATTACGTCCACATGCTAACACCTTTTTATTGGTCTTTTTCACTGACGCACATGTACATTACCATGAGGGGTGAGGTACACGTACACACGTGGTTTCCGTTTACAATTACGGAGTGGAATAGAGTGTGTCCCGACATGTCAGGCCAACAGATGTTCAATGTGGTGGCCATCATTTGCTGCACACAATTGCAATCTCTGGCGTAATGAATGTCGTACACGCTGCAGTACATCTGGTGTAATGTCGCCGCAGGCTGCCACAATACGTTGTTTCACATCCTCTGGGGTTGTAGGCACATCACGGTACACATTCTCCTTTAACGTACCCCACAGAAAGAAGTCCAGATGTGTAAGATCAGGAGAACGGTCTGGCCAATTTATGCGTCCTCCACGTCCTATGAAACGCCCGTCGAACGTGTACCTCACCCCTCATGGTAATGTACATGTGCGTCAGTGAAAAAGACCAATAAAAAAGTGTTAGCATGTGGACGTAATGTGCTGTTCCCGTCTCTTCTGTACCTAAGGTCCATCACCGTTCCCTTTGGATCCCTACGTAATTCGGTGCTCTCCGATACACACGATCGAACAGTGGAGGAGTGGTACTCAAGCGTCAACTTTAGGTTACAATATCTCCGGATGTAATTAACATTTTACAATGCAACAAACGGCACTGATTACGTATTTGTTTATATGTTCAGATGTGCTAACAAAACTGACGGGGTTCCATTTAAAAAAACCTATGTTTGTGTTAAAAAACATACTTCCGTGCATTTTTTTATGGTTTGTATTAACCAATTACACTAGACCCTCTCCTCACGTTCGGTCTGTGGAATCGATTCGTCAGCATTTGATGTCGTTTACGAAATATATCCAGCGGTAATGTTAGGTGACTCACCCTGTATACTAATGAAGGTATTTAAAGACTTTCTGGTGATCCATTGACGACGGGCATGGGCAATTTAGTTCATTAGAAAATTTTTGTGGTTGGGTGGACTGCGCATCAGTATCGAATGTTGGTTCTCCTGGAATGTTTAGTAATCACCAACGGCATGTTTCGCGGTGCTTAATATGTAGTACAGGGTAACTCCCTATAGCCAGTTTACTGCATTTATCTTCATTCTCGGGTATGGGATGTCGTCAGAGTAAACTAAGTACGCCAAAGAAATCTCATGTGGCGTGGTGCATTGGACGTAGGCCAATAGGCGGCAGAGCAATTGCCATATTTCCTTTGCCTCCCCGCATGCGAGTCGGTGGATGTCTGTATCATTCATGTAGCAAGTTTTGCACAACAGCGTTGCCACGAGGTGAGTGCTGTGCAGACGTAACTGCGTCGGGTGTTTACCATTCACATAATAGTACCACATAGTCCGCGCCGCCGTCAACAAGTAGGGGGGGGGGCGGGGATAGTATATTATAAGCGTAGGATATTTGCTGTCGACCACGTTCCGTCGCTCTCGCAACACGATGGTGCCGTACACCCTGCGACAGATCATCAATGTGCAGCCTCCTTCTCAGGTAAATGTAGTCTAGCAGAAAAATAAGGCTGTGGAACAATGCTGTGATCCGCGCGGGATTAGCCGAGCAGTCTAAGGCGCTGCAGTCATGGACCGTGCGGCTGGTCCCGGCGGAGGTTCGACTTCCTTTGTGCGCTTTTTTGCTGTACGTGTCCCTTCACGTTTCCGCTTCACTATCACATCGGAAACAGTGAACCTAGGGATGCTTAGGAGTTGGAATTCTCGCGTACAGACCTATGACACAAGCGAAACCTAATCACCTGACCACGTTCGAAGTCCATTAGTTCCGAGGTGCGCCCTATTCTGCTCTCTCACGATTTCTAATGACTACAGAGGTCGCTGATATGGAATACCTGGCAGCAGGTGGCAGCACAACGCACCTAATATGAAAAACGTATGTTTCTGGGGTGTCCAGATACTTTTGATCACATAGTGTATATATTCATCCAGGCGACTCACTAACGTAGCCGTTAAGTGCGTTACCGACGCTGCATACCAACGTAGGCAGGTCCAAGTATTCAACACAGTCATGTCCCGAATAATGGTGGACAGCTCTGGGCACGTATTCTAATTCGGTGTCCGATCGCGTGGTGACAGTACGCAGTTGAAATCACCTCCAAGAACGACATGATTTTACCTGCCCGCGAACATGGACACCATCTCAGTCCGATAGGATTTGGAGCGGGGGCGTCTGTTGTTGGAGCCAGATGGGGCGTTTACATTAGTGATTCGGACGGCGACGAGAGTAAGTGCTGTTCCTCTAGCCGAAGGTCGACGTTTGTGAGGGGGCATGCTTGGGATCATTGCTGCTCATGGCTTTCTCCCACTGGCAATTGCGCAATTCGACGTTGTAAAAATGGCTCTAAGCACTATGGGAATCAACTGTTGTGGTCATAAGTCCCCTAGAACTTAGAACTACTTAAACCTAACTAACCTAAGGACATCACACACATCCATGCCCGAGGCAGGATTCGAACCTGCGACCGTAGCAGTCGCACGGTTCCGGACTGCGCTCCTAGAACCGCGAGACCACCGCGGCCGGCTCGACGTTGTAGGCACACTGATAGCAAGTGACCTTCTTTGACACAATCGGAGCATGTGCGAGGTTGCCCTTCATACATAACGATTGCACAGCAGCCACAAATGTACACATATGAGGAGTCGTGTTTCTGGAGATCGATTCTGACTTGACGTACTCCATTGAGAACAAGATATGTCTCAAAGATCATCCATTTTTACTCCATATGGTCGACGACTGTCCCATATTGCTGCAGCAGTGCCGATGTTAGCCGTCATGCGTACCTCAAATGGTAGTTCAGACACACGCGCCGTTCTTATTCCAATGCCCGCTGAGACCACCAGGACATTCCGTACATGCCATCGGAGTGAAGGAATTTGTAAGACCTGCCTGACGACTGAGTGAGTGGGTCACTGCAGTCGTCATTGATGACCTTTACATATACTACACTTGCTACTTTCGAAAGATGAATCCCAATCAGTTCGTGAGGATCGAGTTTTACCACTTTTCTCAAAAAACGTTCAGCTGCAAGCGCTTTTGCTCGGGCAAATCAGTTTCCAAATGTGAACTTCCTAGTCGATTCCCGTAGAGAGTTTGCCATTTGAAGGTAGTCTGTGCACTCTGACCGCGTCGCTGCTAAACCATTATACTCGCCGCTTCCTCTAAGCTGTTCGTCGCGGCTAGGACATAAACACCACGTCCTCGCCGTATGGCTCTTCGAGGGCGACTGCCTGAGCTAGCAAGCCAGTGCTGCTAAGAGTCTGCTATCATTGTGGTATTGTTGATTAACAGAGACAGTTGGTGCCATTAAATATGAGATTAGTTACAGATTCTGTATGGAATGGGCTTCCTGGAATCAAATAATAGATAACATTCCAGTGTTACACCTTAACTGAGAATCATTGAGATTACTTATCGGAAATGACAACGTAATATCAATTGCAGGATATCAAATTAAACACCTTTCAAACGTCTAGGTTCTTTGAAGGAACATTTCTATGCTGAGCTTTTATTAGCAGAAAACATAAATAATAAAATAAAGGAAAGTTTGAGCTGTAGATATAGTCCACGGCTGTATAAATACTGTATGCAGCCGCTGGAAACATTTGAAAATTTTTGATCGTCATATTACTGCCGAAAGAAGAAGAGTCACCTTTTGTTTTCTACACTCCTGGAAATGGAAAAAAGAACACATTGACACCGGTGTGTCAGACCCACCATACTTGCTCCGGACACTGCGAGAGGGCTGTGCAAGCAATGATCACACGCACGGCACAGCGGACACACCAGGAACCGCGGTGTTGGCCGTCGAATGGCGCTAGCTGCGCAGCATTTGTGCACCGCCGCCGTCAGTGTCAGCCAGTTTGCCGTGGCATACGGAGCTCCATCGCAGTCTTTAACACTGGTAGCATGCCGCGACAGCGTGGACGTGAACCGTATGTGCAGTTGACGGACTTTGAGCGAGGGCGTATAGTGGGGATGCGGGAGGCCGGGTGGACGTACCGCCGAATTGCTCAACACGTGGGGCGTGAGGTCTCCACAGTACATCGATGTTGTCGCCAGTGGTCGGCGGAGGGTGCACGTGCCCGTCGACCTGGGACCGGACCGCAGCGACGCACGGATGCACGCCAAGACCGTAGGATCCTACGCAGTGCCGTAGGGGACCGCCCCGCCACTTCCCAGCAAATTAGGGACACTGTTGCTCCTGGGGTATCGGCGAGGACCATTCGCAACCGTCTCCATGAAGCTGGGCTACGGTCCCGCACACCGTTAGACCGTCTTCCGCTCACGCCCCAACATCGTGCAGCCCGCCTCCAGTGGTGTCGCGACAGGCGTGAATGGAGGGACGAATGGAGACGTGTCGTCTTCAGCGATGAGAGTCACTTCTGCCTTGGTCCCAATGATGGTCGTATGCGTGTTTGGCGCCGTGCAGGTGAGCGCCAGAATCAGGACTGCATACGACCGAGGCACACAGGGCCAACGCCCGGCATCATGGTGTGGGGAGCGATCTCCTACACTGGCCGTACACCACTGGTGATCGTCGAGGGGACACTGAATAGTGCACGGTACATCCAAACCGTCATCGAACCCATCGTTCTACCATTCCTAGACCGGCAAGGGAACTTGCTGTTCCAACAGGACAATGCACGTCCGCATGTATCCCGTGCCACCCAACGTGCTCTAGAAGGTGTAAGTCAACTACCCTGGCCAGCAAGATCTCCGGATCTGTCCCCCATTGAGCATGTTTGGGACTGGATGAAGCGTCGTCTCACGCGGTCTGCACGTCCAGCACGAACGCTGGTCCAACTGAGGCGCCAGGTGGAAATGGCATGGCAAGCCGTTCCACAGGACTACATCCAGCATCTCTACGATCGTCTCCATGGGAGAATAGCAGCCTGCATTGCTGCGAAAGGTGGCTATACACTGTACTAGTGCCGACATTGTGCATGCTCTGTTGCCTGTGTCTATGTGCCTGTGGTTCTGTCAGTGTGATCATGTGATGTACTGACCCCAGGAATGTGTCAATAAAGTTTCCCCTTCCTGGGACAATGAATTCACGGTGTTCTTATTTCAATTTCCAGGGGTGTAGGTCTTGTCCAGATCTGACGTATTTAGGCACACCGCCATTAAAACTACATTATTTTATTTATATGTTCACAAGTTGCAAACAAATGGCACTCGTAAGTGCATAATGTAACTGTCCTTCTTAAAATTGTGTTTTGATTTCATAATATGAGTTGCGACAATAAAGTAATGAGACTGGTTTTCTTTGCAAGATGTGGGAACCCTGCAGGCTTGCGTAGGCACAATATCTTTGACCTTGGTCTATAAGCTGCTTCTAGTCCAAGTGGCACATCGATGCAACTGCTCAGTCGTGAGTTGTGCTGTAATAAGTTAACACGTGTTTGTGTCTCTCGTCATGGAAGTGGAACCGCATAATATTGCTCAACGGTATGCCATTTCTTTTTGCGTTAAATTGGGTGAAAAAGCGACGACAGCTTACGGTAAGCTTCAGAAGGCTCTTGGAGAGAAGGTTGTGTCAAGAGCTCAAGTTTTTCGTTGGCATAAAATGTTTAGTGAAGGCAGAACGAATGTTGAAGATGAAGACCGTAGTGGACGACCATCAACCTCATGGACGGATGTCAACTAGGCCAGGGTGCGTGAACTCGTACGATTTGATCGAAGATTATCAGTGAAAATTATTGCAGAAGAACTGAACATCAATCGAGAAACTGTTCATCTAATAATAACTGAAGATCTTGGTATGAGAAACATTTGTGCATAAATGGTCCACAAAAGTCTCACACCACAACAGCGAGAAACACCGAAAAATTTGGCAGCCGATCTGTTAGAGCAAACAGAAATCAATCCAGAATTGTTGAGCTGTGTTATTACTGGTGATGGGCCGGCCGGAGTGGCCGAGCAGTTCTAGGCGCTTCAGTCTGGAACCGCGCGACCGCTACGGTCGCAGATTCGAATCCTGCCTCGGGCATGGATGTGTGTGATGTCCTTAGGTTAGTTAGGTTTAAGTAGATCTAAGTTGTAGGGGACTGATGACCTCAGAAGTTAAGTCCCATAGTGCTCAGAGACATTTTGAACTGGTGATGAAAGTTGGTTTTTTCAGTACGATCCAGAGACAAAACGTCAGAGTTCGCAATGGTGCTCAAAAGGATCACCCAGACCAAAAGAAGCTCGCATGTCAAAGTCAAAAGTGAAATGCATGCTTGTGTGCTTCATGCCCAGGCGAATCTGAAAAATCGATTTGGTACCTCCTGAGAATCCTACGTAGTTGTTCCCTTCTATATGTCGATTCTACATGCCGCGTTTGCTCGCGTATTACCTCCTCTACTGTTTTCTCATTATACAGATCTCCTCCCTCTGTATCTAACATGCATAAGCACAATTCGGCGTCATCATCCTCGCCGATCAAGCGTGTACCAAGGGACGCACATCCCACCCTTCCTGCTCGTCCCTCATCGAAAACAACACTCATTTCTGTTTTGTGATAGCGCAAGTGGACGCACATACCATCAAAATCTAGAACGACCTTATAATGGCCTAGAAAGTCCAGGCCAAGCACTGCCTCAACTCCTAGTGACGGCACTATGAGGAACACGGCTATAAGGTCGTACGACTGACAAAAACGCCTGATGTTTCGTATCTACAAAAAAATGGCTCTGAGCACTATGGGACTTAACATCTGTGGTCATCAGTCCCCTATAACTTAGAACTACTTAAACCTAACTAACCTAAGGACATCACACACATCCTTGCCCGAGGCAGGATTCGAACCTGCGACCGTAGCAGTCGCGCGGTTCCGGACTGAGCGCCTAGAACCGCTAGACCACCGCGGCCGGCTTTCGTATCTACACTTTTAATCCGTACGGCACCACGCACTCTTGTTTTCTGCAAAGGAAGCGTCGGCCACAGACTCTTCACACTGCACCGTGCGAACACATCATCTCTAATCACCGATGCTTCGCTTCCTGAGTCAAGTAGACAGGGAATTGTAATCTCGTTAATTGTTATGCCGACTGTGGGGCATTTAACTGAGTTTGCTATTGCTGTTTCCTCTAGTAAGACGTCCCGGATGTCTTCGTGTTCTAGGCACATTGTGTTGACACCGTAAGTTTGATTATTCTGCATCGCAGATGTGCTCGGTCCTGTCACTGCTAGTCACACGTCTCTACTTTCATTGATATTGTTGTCTCGGGAATTATCGTGTGGCTCCACTGACCTCCAGCCCGTTGTGTGCAACACATTACTATCATTACCATTATCAAGCCGGGGCCGATTTTCTCTAAAGCATCTCCAACCTCTATCATTACGCAATGGGCTCCAAGGTCCAGGCCCACGCCTGTCATTACCACGAGCATGATTGTTATTGCGACCAAACTGAGGCCTGCAATTCTGGTTGCGCCTCTGCCCTTTATTCCCGTCATGATTACCTTTGACCCTAACTACGTTTTGATGCTCAGTTACATATCTTTCAGTGCCTAATTCTTCCAACAGATTCTGTAAACCACTTACGTCATCCATACCTCTTCCCGCAATTGTAATATCTCTGTGCAATTTATTCGGAAGCTTAGTCAGACAAATTCTGTTAAGTTCCTTGGGATCATATGGTATATCGAAAAACTGATTACTTTTCGCAAGCTCTTTGTAAAATTCCACGGGGTGCTTATATGTACTTTCAGCATAGTTTTCTCGCATCAAGATGCCTAACTTTACCCGTTCCTGCATGCTCCGAGACCAGAACTCGATGAGGAAAGCCGTTTTAAAATCCTCGTACATTCGACAGTCCTGAAGCATTATTTGCATTCGAGTTGCCGCTTCACCTCTCAGGTGACTGCACGCAAATTTTATTCTGAGCACATCTCCCCATTAGCGAGTTAACGAGTGCTCAAACTGGTTTAACCACATCGAGGGTGCTATTTCGTGATTTGGGTCTCGGAAAAGAGGGTAAGATTGTACAGAGACGAAGTGTCGCTTGCATTCTTCCTTGTCACTATCTTAATTCGTTCACCGTGCCTACAGGTGGCGTCGAATTTCCTCTCAAATTACAGAGTCTCTCTCTTCGAAGTCACGGTATTCCTCGTCTTCTCCACGCCTGCGCTTACCGCTGGTGCTTTCCGGTCCTCTAACCGTGTTACTAATAGTCGCACTTTCCTCTGCGTTTTCGTTTTCCCGCAGCCTGTTATGTAAGTCAGCTATCAGGTCCCGACTGCGTTTGTTTATGTCTGCTTGCACCCTTTTAAATTGCAGCAGGGTCTGCACTTCTTCGGATTCCGCGATTGCGGCTGGCTGTGTCCTGTCAGAGTCTGCCTCATTCGTTAGCGTGATCTTTTCTACCGGACTCGTTAGGGCGTCCACCTGATTGATTACTTCCTCAATCTCGTCTGCTTGCGCCCTAATCTGCTCACCCTGAGCAGCCACTTGTTCCCTCACACGAGCAACAGCCTCTCCCTGCTCCTTGCAGACGTCTACTAGGACTACGCTTATTTGCGACTCCGAAGGAATGACGATTTCTCGCGAGGAAAGTTCGTTTCCTACAACTATTACACGATTTTCAAGCGCGCCGGTGGCCTCACTGACTTCGGTTTGCACAGACTGTATCTCCTTTAATATGGATTGAGCTAGTGCTTGATTTCCAGCAGCTGCTGTTTCGATTCTGGCTTCTAACACTTCTAGGCGATCCTGGTGGTGCCATAGTTTGCGTTCTTGTTCGTCAAATCGCGTATTCATCGCGCCTATTTGCTTTTCCTATTTCCGTGTGAGGTCATCTCGCAAAAAGCTCAAGTTATCATTTAATGCTTTCTCTAAATCATTCAATTTATTACTTAATGCTTTCTCTGAATCGTTCAATTTATTACTTAATGCTTCACTTAATGCTTTGTTTGACACGTTCAGTTTATCACTTAATGCTTTATTGGAGTCATTAATCTGCAAGGTCATGTTATTATTAGCCATTTTCTGCTCATCAGCTTGCTGCTTCATGAACTGAAGAATGCTTGCTAGAAACGGACTCTCCGTGCTCATGCTTCCCGTGCTCGCAAAGACAGTCGGAAACGGTTCCTCCGCAGCTTCGGTTCTCGCCCCTCGTCAGTACTGGCAGTCTCCAAGGTCGTCCCTACGAAAAAAATGGGTCAAATGGCTCTGAGCACTATGGGACTTAACTTCTAAGGTCATCAGTCCCCTAGAACTTAGAACTACTTAAACCTAACTAACCTAAGGACATCACACACATCCATGCCCGAGGCAGGATTCGAACCTGCGACCGTAGCAGTCGCGCGGTTTCGGACTGAGCGCCTAGAACCGCATGACCACCGCGGCCGGCTCGTCCCTACGCTTGCTACCATGGGTTCCGCTAGGGTTGCGTTGGGCATACCTGTTTGTTCGCCACCTGTGGTCAGCAGACCCTACGGGTTCACTGCCACGCTTTCGGACTCTGCTGCACTCGGCAACGGTGACACGCTCTCCATACTACCGTTTTCAACACTAAGCGTATCCATATCCACCATACTTTTAGCGTACGCCCTTATAATAATCTGACTCATTACCTATCGTACCGTCATAGCCACTGCCCGTCACACACTATGCCAGCACAAAACACGAATAAAAAAAATTGTAATTACCTAAGTTCCAGTTCAAAAAAAAATCCCATCAATTTTGCAATAGAACACAACACACACAAAACAACAGAATACAACACAAATAAAGACAACACTGTATTCAACACAAGCAGAATTGTGTTAAGCTGTACATGGAAAAATAATCATTAGCACACTAAAATTTTGATATAATTAGTACTTCATAATTAGTGATCAGATGGACCTGCGACTCGAAACCCTGGACAGGGACGCCACGTGCAACGTAACCTTCCAATACTGCTGGTGGTAAAAGTCTACCTACGTAGGTAGATTACCGTCGCTTTGTCATGTCCTACCGCTCCTGCAAGCTACCGTCTGTAGTAAATGGTTTCTTAAATTCGTGTGGTCCACGAAATTACTGGCCCCTGCGAGTTATTGCTGGGTATTAATAACTTCTAGCGGAAGGTTTTAACGAACCGGTAAAAATTTGAACGCAACAGATGGTTCAAATGGCTCTGAGCACTATGGGACTCAACTGCTGAGGTCATTAGTCCCCTAGAACTTAGAACTAGTTAAACCTAACTAACCTAAGGACATCACAAACATCCATGCCCGAGGCAGGATTCGAACCTGCGACCGTAGCGGTCTTGCGGTTCCAGACTGCAGCGCCTTTAACCGCACGGCCACTTCGGCCGGCCGCAACAGATAACGCATTTTTTAACCACTACGGAAGGCACCTACACGGGGCTTAATAGGCAGTATATAGCTTTTATTTGCTTTCATGACCCAGAATTCGACTGTGGTACTGCTTGCCACCTGTTCTTTATGATGGACGGAGTAAATAATCAGTCAAGGGTAGAGATTAATTGATATTTATTCAGTACCGATGGTATTTCAACAACTAGTCGTGTTTCTCTTGCAATGTACATCATCAAAACCGGTCTCTAGTTAACATAGTTCAGTTTCGCAACGTAATTATGGAATGGGACAGGGGAGCGCAGACCTGGCTTCAATGTAATTTTATACAACCGCACAATTATACCTAAACCCATGCTTATTATATTCAATTGCTATAGATTACTCAGAACAAGTTCCGCAAAGACACTACAAGCAAAACTAGGTCAGGGTGGAAGAGTAATTCGCAAGTCTTTATCAAATCAGTGGGCATTAAAATCCGATACTTTCCTAGTGGCACGAGTTTAAACCATGTATTAAGTAAAATACATCGCCAACAAATCAAATCGTTATGGGGCTGCACAAGAAACATCACTTCAATGCTATTCAACCCACATGGCCAAGTTTCGGTAGCCAACAGAAACCCAGAAAAATATGGACACACAAGATTATTCCTTCCCTATTTTACACTCGCTCACTATCGTATTATTATTCATCGTGTACAATACATTTTCAGACCGAAACCACAATTTATCGATGCGGTGGTTGCTCCAACCGACCACCTGGCGCGAAAGCAAGTTCACAAAGCAAACATATGGAAAATAAATGAAAATCCACAAAATATTACTGTAAATGGAGGAGCAGATTGAAATACATTGAATGAGTGAATTTCCGTTAAGCACAGAGCAATAATGTGACCGTGAGCTTAAGGCCCATGGTGCGTGGCCTGACCAAGGCACTAACGCAAGGTCTACTGAAATTCGAGTAAATTAAGCAAATCAATTCCCTTATTGGGTTTAGTGGTAATTTCGCACCTGATTTCAACATCTAGACTTCATTACCGAGCAGATTTCAGACAATCTATGTTAACATTACCAAAACGAGAGCTGCGTCTCCATGTCTGTCCAGCACCACGACCCAAGAACAAGTGTTCCACCGGACACCTCGCCTAACCGTTCTTCGTTCAAAAGGTGGTGGAGGAGATAGTTCGCCAACCAGTATTCTGGCCCTCGTGATCTCCCTGACCTGACTTGCCCACCATCTTTGCTAAACTTGTTCACGTTTAGGGGGTTGGTACTATCCTACCACAGAACGACTCTACACATGCAATGCTACGAGCCCTGACCAGAGCTTTCTGCTACATCACATACTATCTCCTTCATACAGTCCGAGGTTGCATACGGGAAACGTGGCACATATGAAATAAAACGAATAAATAAACACCACTTGGTCCACTCTCTTCTGTGTTACACACGGAATTCACTTCTGCAGAGTCAAAACACTTTGGCTTTGGCTATAGTTCTCCTGTACCGGAATTTATTGGAAAAAATATTGAACGGGACAAGAAGTTCCGTTTCATTTTTAACGCCTGCTCGTGCGTTTTGAACAGTAACGGCTGGCACCGATTTCGAGCTCCAATGACAGACAGAACTTACCGTCGTATCGTTTCAGGTTCAAATATGCCACTTTTAATTACTGTTGAAAAATTATTCGATAGTCAACGTCTCTTCATGTGTAGATAACAACGATGATAAGCCCGACTCCCAGTCTGCGTAAAACTTTAAATCATGTTTTTCCAGTTCAGACATTGGCACATCTCGTTACTAGTGAAATAAACAGATTTTAACGTCTATTCGCGACCAGAAGTCAACGACGATAGGTATTGGGCTCGAATCCCGGCAGGTGAAAAATTTTTCGTCTCGTCATTGCAGTTTCAGTCAGTTTGCTATTGGTGAAAAATTACGATCCCTAGCGTTTGCCTCTGTTTAGTTAACAATCCGATAAGGTGCTGTGTTCGAATCCCTGTCCAACACAAAACCTTACGCCTTGTCATTTTAAGTTCAAGCTCGTGCACACTCCGTTACTTGTGATTGAAACGATATTTAATGTCTTTGGTGATTAGTTACTGGATTGGACTGGCGGATCCCAGCCCAGTGTAACAATTTTCGTAATGTAATTTCAAGTTCAAACTTGCTTTTTTAAATGTCACGTACAGTAATAATTAGAGTTTAAGTGCGTAATGGTTGTGTCATCTCTAAAAGAACGTGTTTTGTGACATTTTAATTATCGCGATTTTATTTGCTCCTGTATTGATAGACATACAGCTCAGTTTTATCTGGTGGCCTCTTGAAGTAACCACTTCGTAAGTCAAACGACCGTACCGAAAAGAAAGCAGAGGATCTGCAAGACAGTTACGTTATGTGAGTCGCATACAAATAACGCGAAATGCAATTCATGTCTTTAGGATACTTTTGAGCTTGATAGTACGTGTATAGACAAGTCTTCGATAATCATCGGGGCTCAATTCGGAGCGGAGCTCACCACTGAAGACAATTCTACTCCAGTCGATGAGATTCCAGATCGAAGAAGTGTCTGAAGACGTCTCGGACAACGGTGGATATCAGCCTGACTGTCGCCGCCATTTGGCCCGACAACCAGAAGTGATGGCCTGCGGTGCCATTTCTCTTAGCAGGACCCCATTGGTTGTCATCCGCGGTACCTTTAAGCGTAGCGGCACGCCGACGATATTCTACGCCCCCTTTCGTTGCCCTACATGGCAAGCCATCCTGGACTTACATGTCACCAAAATAATGTCCGCCTGCACATGGCGAGAGTTTCTACTGTTTGTCTTTGTGCTTGTCAAACCCTACCCTGGCCAGCAATGTCGCCGGTTCTCTCACCAGCTGACAACATTTGGAGCATTATGAGCAGGGCCCTCCAAATCTATCGGAGTATTGACGATCTAATGCGCTAATTTGACAGAATTTGACACGATGTATCTACATCTACATAGATACTCCGCAGTGCACTATATGGTGCGTGGTGGAGAATACCCCGTACCACTACTAGTTATTTCCTTTCCTGTTCCACTCGCAAATACACTCCTGGAAATGGAAAAAAGAACACATTGACACCGGTGTGTCAGACCCACCATACTTGCTCCGGACACTGCGAGAGGGCTGTACAAGCAATGATCACACGCACGGCACAGCGGACACACCAGGAACCGCGGTGTTGGCCGTCGAATGGCGCTAGCTGCGCAGCATTTGTGCACCGCCGCCGTCAGTGTCAGCCAGTTTGCGGTGGCATACGGAGCTCCATCGCAGTCTTTAACACTGGTAGCATGCCGCGACAGCGTGGACGTGAACCGTATGTGCAGTTGACGGACTTTGAGCGAGGGCGTATAGTGGGCATGCAGGAGGCCGGGTGGACGTACCGCCGAATTGCTCAACACGTGGGGCGTGAGGTCTCCACAGTACATTGACGTTGTCGCCAGTGGTCGGCGGAAGGTGCACGTGCCCGTCGACCTGGGACCGGACCGCAGCGACGCACGGATGCACGCCAAGACCGTAGGATCCTACGCAGTGCTGTAGGGGACCGCACCGCCACTTCCCAGCAAATTAGGGACACTGTTGCTCCTGGGGTATCGGCGAGGACCATTCGCAACCGTCTCCATGAAGCTGGGCTACGGTCCCGCACACCGTTAGGCCGTCTTCCGCTCACGCCCCAACATCGTGCAGCCCGCCTCCAGTGGTGTCGCGACAGGCGTGAATGGAGGGACGAATGGAGACGTGTCGTCTTCAGCGATGAGAGTCGCTTCTGCCTTGGTGCCAATGATGGTCGTATGCGTGTTTGGCGCCGTGCAGGTGAGCGCCACAATCAGGACTGCATACGACCGAGTCACACAGGGCCAACACCCGGCATCATGGTGTGGGGAGCGATCTCCTACACTGGCCGTACACCACTGGTGATCGTTGAGGAGACACTGAATAGTGCACGGTACATCCAAACCGTCATCGAACCCATCGTTCTACCATTCCTAGACCGGCAAGGGAACTTGCTGTTCCAACAGGACAACGCACGTCCGCATGTATCCCGTGCCACCCAACGTGCTCTAGAAGGTGTAAGTCAACTACCCTGGCCAGCAAGATCTCCGGATCTGTCCCCCATTGAGCATGTTTGGGACTGGATGAAGCGTCGTCTCACGCGGTCTGCACGTCCAGCACGAACGCTGGTCCAACTGAGGCGCCAGGTGGAAATGGCATGGCAAGCCGTTCCACAGGACCACATCCAGCATCTCTACGATCGTCTCCATGGGAGAATAGCAGCCTGCATTGCTGCGAAAAGTGGATATACACTGTACTAGTGCCGACATTGCGCATGCTCTGTTGCCTGTGTCTATGTGCCTGTGGTTCTGTCAGTGTGATCATGTGATGTATCTGACCCCAGGAATGTGTCAATAAAGTTTCCCCTTCCTGGGACAATGAATTCACGGTGTTCTTATTTCAATTTCCAGGAGTGTAGATCGAGGGAAAAACGACTGTCTAAATGCCTCCGAATGAGCCCTAATTTATCGTATCTTATCTTCGTAATACTTTCGCGCAATGTATGTTGGAGACAGTAGAATCGTTCTGCAGACACCTTCAAATGCCGGTTCTCTAAATTTTCTCAAAAGTGTTCCTCGAAAAGAGTGTCGCCTTCCTTACAAAGATTCCCATTTGAGTTCTTGATGCATGTCCATAACATTTGCGTGTTCTTGGAACCTACCAGTAACAAATCGAGCAGCCCGCCTCTTAATTGATTCGATGTATTCCTTTCATCCGACGTGGTACTGATCCCAGACACTCGAACAGTACACAAGAACAGGTCACATTAGCGTCCCATATGCTGACTCCTTTGCAGAAGAGCCACACGTTCCTACAATTCTCCCCATAAACCGAAGTCGACTATTCGGCTTCTCTACCACAATCCTCACACGCTCGTTCCATTTCATATCGCTTGTTACCTCAGGAGGACATAAGAGCCAGAGGTGGACCAAAGCTATTGACTTGCTCAATTCGTGAAGTTGTTTCTCTTGAGAAGATCACCCATTTTTCTAAAAGTAAAATCGTTTCATTGTCCGTACATGTACACTTCACAGCAAAAAAAGTGGGTCACCCCTGAATTCCAACGTGTAGGCTGCACCTGAATGTATGCAACCAACATAGCATATCTGTGTTGCACATCGTCGCAACCCTCCACAGTACAGTCGTTGTAAGATACACAATGGGTACCGCTAGTGACTACTAGAGAACATCGGTCTTTATGACAGTCCGTCCAGATGTAAAGTAAAACCATGATAGTACAAAAGAGGTAAGACAGTCCTTAACGTTTGTAAAGTAAACTTAATTACAATAAGTGACATTTCAAATGTTATGGGACAACTAGTTTTGTCACATAAATCGTTCAGTAATCCTTAGGCACAATTAAATATTTGAGACAGAATATGTATTTATAAAGTTGTATAGCAACTGGAAACAAGTTCTTTGCTGTCTAAAAGGTTTACCCAACACATGCTGAACATCGTTCAACGTTCAAGGGGGAGTGGTTTCGCATCAACTTTATGTAATACTAATCAGTTAAAAGAAAACGTGATTAACGGCGGCAACCACTCTACGGAAATCCCAACATAAACAGCGAATCACAAGTAATATCATTGCTCACATTACTCATCAACAGTTACTTGTACACGAAGTTGTACTTTAAATGACATGACCAACGTCTTCATTCTGGATCCAGATGCAAACCCAGAACGTAAAGCCATTGTTAACCAAGCAAAGCTTTGTGCCTTATCGAGACTCGATCACTAGGCAGAAAGGGACGTCAAATATTGACGTTTGCGCCAGTATCAGTTATCAGTTCTCAACTTGAACGTAAATGACGATAATGTTTGTACGAAAGCAGGAACCCTAACATGGCAATTACCTTCTTGGTAATTAACCTCAAAAGACGTTGTATAGTGTTGCATTGTCAAGGAATAAAGGATGCACATGTTTAAAATTGAAATGCCATCATGTAATGCTGGGGACAAGGATGCGAACCCAGCACCTTATCGGATTGTTGAATAAGTATGTAAAATCAGAATGTAGATATCACAGTTTGTCACCAGTAGTGGGGTTGGAACCTTAAATGACGACTGAAGTTGTATTGCCTGACCGGGATTCGAACCCAGCGCCTACCGCCGTCGTTGTCTAACCAGGAACAGACGAGAAATGTCCAATATTCGTCCACCATCAGCGAGATGTGCACACGTTTAACTAGAAATAAGGTGACGAAAACGTCTATGCTGACTGAGAGTCGAACGCCGCACACATGGTTATGAAGACACGTTAATAATCAACTTCATATTCAGTAGTAGCTAGGAGTAGCATGTTTAGTTGCAAACCTTAAGGCCTTACTCTTCCCTAGTAACGTGTTGCCTAATATCTGCGATATCATGATGTTAATTTACAAGTGAATTCACTGCCGTAAAGAGCAATGTTCTCTAGTAGTCGTGTATCATTGAGATGTAAATGAAGTGCCTCAGGCCGGCCGCGGTGGTCTAGCGGTTCTAGGCGCTCAGTCCGGAACCGCGCGACTGCTACGGTCGCAGGTTCGAATCCTGCCTCGGGCATGGATGTGTGTGATGTCCTTAGGTTAGTTAGGTTTAAGTAGTTCTAAATTCTAGGGGACTGATGACCACAGATGTTAAGTCCCATAGTGCTCAGAGCCATTTGAACCATCTGAAGTGCCTCAGCAGAAAATAATTTCCGTCGTGCAGCACGTATTGTTTAAGAGACACTGATTACATGTTATAAGTGCACAAAACGTGTATTATATACTAAGTATGTACTATTATTTGGAGAAGCTGCCGCCAAACCTGTTTACTTTTACACTCCGCTTAGTTGTCGTGGTTGAATACAGGTATTCTTAAGACTACATCTAATGCACAGCGCTTACAAGAAAGTATAGTTTCGTGCGTCATGCTATTGCTACCTAGGTGAAATATTTTGTGGTAGCTATGTTTAAAATGAATGTATTTTTGAAAGTATTGTTCGTCAAATATTTGAATAAATCGTCAACCGTAGGTGTTGGTTGGTTGGTTGGTTGGTTTGGGGAAGGAGACCAGACAGCGTGGTCATCGGTCTCATCGGAGTAGGGAAGGATGGGGAAGGAAGTCGGCCGTGCCCTTTCAGAGGAACCATCCCGGCATTTGCCTGGAGTGATTTAGGGAAATCACGGAAAACCTAAATCAGGATGGCCGGATGCGGGATTGAACCGTCGTCCTCCCGAATGCGAGTCCAGTGTCTTACCACTGCGCCACCTCGCTCGGTAACCGTAGGTGTGCCTCACATGTTATAGCATAATAGCTGTAGCTGCGTTAGTTTGTACTACAGACTTGGGTAGGTTAGATGTAACTTTTGATATTTCAAGGGGTGATCGTGGCCATGCGGCACGGGTCTGTACAAGCCGCGGTTCGCGAGCTACGGGCCAGCTAGGCTGGCCGAGGCGAGACGCAAGTGAGCGAGCTGGCGGTGGCGTTGGTGGGCCAACAGCCCGGGACGAGCCAGCACTGCTGCGCCGCATGCCTCAGCCTCTGCCGCTCCGTTTGACGTAAATATGTTTACCTCCTCTCCTGGAATCAGTATAAGAGCGGCAAGCAGAAATACACATCAGGGTTCTCCGGCGGTAATCCGGAAGGATACCGCCCTTCGATTGTGCCTTTCCGGTTCTAATCGAAGCGATAGGTCTATTGCAGGTGCCAGCCACCCTGCAGCGGTCCAGCCATCAGTCAGCAGCCAGCAGCGAGCAGCGGTCCGAGCCAGCAGCCAGCAGCCAGCAGCCAGCAGCGGTTCCAGCCAGCAGCCAGCAGCGATCCCAGCCAGCAGCAGTCCCAGGCAGCCTCCAGCAGCAGCAGCAGCAGCAGCAGCGGCGTCCCCACCGGCCAGCCAGCCGGGTCGCCCCCCCCCCCCCCCCTGCCAGCAGCAGCAGAGTGAGGCTTCGGCCCCAGTCTCCTTCATCGTTCTCCGTCCCTTTTACTTTGTGTTTCTCGTCACCTTGCCCGGCCCTCGTTTGCTTCTTTGTCCTGTCCTGTGTTTTTCCCCTCATCACCATGTCAACCCCCACCACCACTACTACAGCCACCACCACTGCCATCGTATATACATCTCCCTCCGCCGCCGCCACCACTATCACGTGGTGTGCCCAATCACCCCCCCCCCTCAGTTCATCCCCCCACTCCTCACTCTCCCATCTCCCTCACTTTTTGTTGCCCCATCCCCGGCTCCTCCCTGCCGCGCCACCTCTGATCCCTTCCCTCCACTCCCTCCCTCTGCTCCATCCGTTTCCGCGGCCCCCGCTAGGGTGGTGGCCCGGAGGGCCATGGCCCACGCTCAACTTTCCCCTTCGCCCTCTTCTTCGTCTTCATCATCATCGCCGTTGCCATCGCCTTTGCCCTCACCATCTCCTGCGCTGACTCCGGCTCCAGGACCTTGCCACGCCACACCACTTTCCAGTTGCTCCATCCCACACACCTCCTCCGCCGCCGTCAAACGCCCCAGTGCCACCCCTGCCTCCTCTGCATCTAAAAAGGCTCCGCCTCGTCCCCCTATCCCTGCCCAGGATGCCATGTATGTCTCCCCGCCTGTCCATGACCCCTCCTCCTCCTCCTCCTCCTCCTCCTCCTCCTCCTCCTCCTCCCCCTCCTCCTACCGCTACCTCCTCTCCGGTCCTGATCCCTCCCTTCTTGAGGCCCGGAACCTCACCCTCTTCCTTCGCCAGCATTTTCCCAGTGCCCCCATCTCCCTCCTCACTCCTCGCCGTGATTCGATCCCCATCTACTCCACCAGCCCTACCCTTCACACAGATCTCCTTTCCCGCATCCCTGTCACCCGCCCTAATGCCTCCCTCACTCCAGCTCCTTCCCCACCTCCCTCCCGCTAACCCCAACCCCCACGTCGCCTGCCGACCCTCACCACCGTGATCACTCGGCTTAGTCCGACGATCACGGAGGAGGAGGTGTTGGCGGAGCTCAAGGCGCAGCCCCATCTGGAGGTATGTGCGGTTCGCCAAATCCATAACTTAGCCGGCCCCACCCACCTTATGTGGGTCTTTTCCGAACATGCCCCCTCCATAGACCATCTCCTGAAGGAGGGTGCCCTTCTCTTTCACCAACGATACTAAGTTGATCCTTCCTGTTCCCCTCCTCAATCCCTCCGCTGCCAGAGGTGCTTGTGGCATAATGCACACCCTACATCTGAGTGCCATGAGGCCCCCACCTGCCAGCACTGTAAGCAAGCCCACTTCTTACAGCAGTGCCCCAATCTCCAGTCACCCCCCCCCCCTCCTGTAACCTCCCTCATCCTACTTACTCCCAGAAATCTAAGGCCCGACCCCCTCCTACCACCCCTGAACTCGATCTTCCTGTCCGCCCTCTGGACACCCCCCACCCCTCCCGGCAATTCCCTTTGCCCAACCCCTACCGCTCAGGACATCATCAGATTCATCACCATCGTCCTCCAAAATGTTCACCCATTCCAGCGCCCCCACACCCTCCAACGGATATCCCTCGCCTCCCGTTCCATTTTCCACCTAAAAATGTATGCCACCTACTCCAACAACCAGGCCCATTTCACCTTCTCCCGTCTTGACACCCTTGTCTAAATCCCCGTCATGGTGCGACAGCACCGTATCCTTTTCAACAACATCCGCTCCCTTCCCACAAACAAGACCCTCTTCCTGCACACCCTTGCCACACCCCGTGTGGATGCCTTCCTCCTCAATGAAACCTTCCTCCAACCCCACCACACTGTCCACACTTCGTCCTACCTCCTTCAACGCTCCGATAATCCCCTCCCCATTGCGCGTGGTGGAGTTGACATTGGTCACCACCGCCAGATCCTAGTTCGGCTCCAACCTCTCCTTCCCGACCCCACCGAACACCTGATCCTTAGTCTCTTCTTCCCCAGCCTTACCATCACCATCTATGTCCGCCATAACGCTCCTATTCCCTTCGACTTCCTCTCCCACATCGACCGTACCTTCTCCTCCTACATGATCGCCACTGACCTCAACATCCATAGTCGTTCCGCCGCCCAGTTATGGTGGTGGCATCGGTTCCTCTCCTCCCTTCAAGGTGACTTCATCCCCATTCCCCAGCACACCCGTCCTGAATCCAACTCCACTCCTGATGTTATCCTTTCCTCCCCTAACCTCCTTGGCCACATAACGGTGGATGTCCTGGAGCCTATTGGTAGCGACCATCTCCCTGTCCTCCTCACCGTTTCAGACGGTCGTCGCCCCCGCCCCAACCCCCGTAATGACCCTCCCCCAAAGTACGTCCATGACTATTCCCATGCCAACTGGAATGCCAACTGGGATACCCTCTCCACCCAGGTCGATAGCCACCCCTTCACCTACCGCCACCCTGACGATGTTACCCATGCTGCCTCCTTTCTCCAGCAGACCTTGTCTGAGGCCGTGGAGGCCCATGTCCCTACTGTCGCCATCCACCCCCACCGTCCTACCTTACCCCCACAGGCCATCCTCCTCCTCCATGAATCCCGCCGTCTCTACTGTGCCTTCCTCCACACGTGTGACCCGGACACACTACGACGCCACCGGCAACTCCAGCGACACATTCGAAATTTGCTCGCAACTAAGAAACACCGGGACTGGCGACAGACATGCACCCGTTTAAATGCTACTCTGCCTATAAACTCGTCCAAGTTCTGGTCAGCCTTCCGTCGCCTTACCGGAATTAAACCCTCCCCCTACTATCCTCTTCTCCATGATGATCACCCCTTCCCTGACACCCTCAGTAAGTCCAATCACTTTGCCTCCTACCTCTCCAATATCTTTTCCATCCCCGATGATCCCCAGTTCGATTACTCCCTCTTCCCGGATGTCCGCGATCGAACTGACACCTCTGTCCCCTCACACCTGGTTTCCAGTACTTGGACAACATTGCACACACGGAACTCAATGCCCCTATCACTACAGAGGATCTCATTGCTACACTCTGCACAAAACGCAACACCGCTTCTGGTCACGATCGTGTCACCTACCGCCACCTTCGTGAAGCTCCTGTCTGTTTCCTCTCCACCCTGGCTAGGCTCTACAATGTAGTCCTGTCCACCGGCTACTACCCTGACCTGTGGAAAACCTCACATATCCTTATGTTCCTTAAGCCTGGTAAACCTCCATCCGCCGTCTCCTCCTACAATCCCATAAGTCTTACCTCAGTCTTCAGGAAGGTCCTGGAATCCATCCTCACCTGATGCATCCACCAACATCTCCACCAGCACCACCTCCTTCCTGTTACCCAGTGTGGCTTTCGACCGTCCTTCTCTTCCGATGACCTCCTCCTTCACATCACACATCTCCTTTCCGAGCAGCTAAATTCCCGTCACTCCGCAATCTTCCTCTCCCAGGACCTCGAACGAGCCTATGACCGCGTATGGCATTCCAGTCTCCTCTTCAAGCTCCAAACCTTTGCCCTTCCCATTAACTACGTCCGTTTGATCGACTCCTTTCTCTCCCACCGTCCTTCCTACGTCATCATCCATAACACGGATTCCTACACCATTTTTCCCTCCGCCGGTTTGCCCCAAGGCTCTGTCGTCTCCCCCCTTCTGTACCTTTTGTATACGTGGACATGCCGCCGCCATCACCCCCCCCCCCGTTCACCTTCTCCAGTTTGCCGATGACACCGCCTTCCTTGCCCTTACCCCCACCCTGCAGCGCTCCCAACACCTTCTCCAATCCCATCTTGACCGGTTCACCGCTTGGTGCACCCAGTGGTTGCTCAAGGTCAATCCCTCCAAAACCCAGGCGATCATTGTAGGCAAAACCATCCCTTCCTTCCGCCTCCTCGATTTCTATCTAACCATCTATGGCCGTCCTCTCACCCACCCTTAAGTACCTTGGCGTCACCCTCGACCGTCGCCTCTCCTGGACCCCCCATCTCCGGACAATCCAAGCCAAGGCACGCTCCTGACTCCGTCTCCTCAAGCTCCTTTCCGGCCCTACATGGGGTCTGGACCCCTCCACCATACTCCACACCTATAAAACACTCATCCACCCTATCTTTTGTTACGCCCATCAGGCCTGGATCTCCGCCCCCCCCCCTACGTTTATAAATCCCTTCAGATCCTTGAACGCCATGCTCTCCGCCTCGCCTATCGCATCCGTCTCCCCTCCCCAGTGCGGATCCTGTATGACCTCATTCTGTTCCCCCACCTCCTCCTTTTCCTTGAAAGGATACGGATCCTGTACACCTCCCATAAACTCGACCCTCCTCACCCACTTCTCTCACCCATCGTCTTCCACCCCCACCTGCTGCCGCGCCTGTATTCCCACGCCCCACCTGGTCTCCATCTCTCCACTCTCCTTACCCTCTCCCAAGGTGGCTTTCGCCAGCTCCCCCTCTCTGATGATGTCCTCCTCCCCTCCATCTACCCCTCCTATCAACTTTGATCCTCCCCTCCCACATCATGTGTCTTTTCCATTGGGCACCCTCCCTCCCTTCTCTCTCCTTTCCCCCCCCATCCTCCATCCCTCTTCCCCCAGGCTTCCCCTCCCCCTTCCTCCCTCCCCCCTATCTCCCCTGCCCATGGCATCTCTGCTCTCCCCGCTCCCTCTCCCACCCCCCTCCTCCTCTCTTGGCATATCCCCGGACTCGTACACGCTTAGTGAACATTCGCGCGCCGGAGATCAACGCCTCGTGTTTCTGGGTGTGCCGTCGTTTGTGCTTAAGTAGTTCAGTGTTATTCGTTTTGTGCACCTACGTTCGCGTGTGACAATTTTCGTCTATGTGTGTGTCCAAGTGTCTGAACAAATTTTATCTTGGACTCTACGCCCGTGAACGGCTCCATGTATTTTAAAAAGTGTGTCTCTTTTTATATGTCCACCGTATTTTTTCTCTAATTGTCTTCATTTGTATCTTTTGTGTATCTCTGAGGCCAAAGAGCGGCGTAGTATGCTGCTGCTGGCCTGCCTGTAAACAGGTTTAAAAATAACAATAAAGAAAAAAAATCCACATCAGGCTGTCTGCCGTAATGGCTCACTGGGACAGGTCTATTCGAGGTAGAATCAAAAAATGGTTCAAATGGCTCTGAGCACTATGGGACTTAACATCTGAGGTTATCAGTCCCCTAGAACTTAGAACTACTTAAACCGAACTAACCTAAGGACATCACACACATCCATGCCCGAGGCAGGATTCGAATCTGCGACCGTAGCGCTCGCGCGGTTCCAGACTGAAGCTCCTAGAACCGCTCGGCCACTCCGGCCGGCCGAGGTAGAGTCGTCGCTCTCATTTAGGAAGGAGGATGTTCCATCAGAGAAGCTGGCAGACGGTATGGCGTACCACATACCACTGCAACGAGATGGTGGAGGATCTGCCTTGAAAGAGGCACCACCAACAGGGCTCCTGGCTCAGGCAGGAAGAGAGTGATCTCACAGCAGGAAGACAGGGACCTAGTGTCTAGGAGCAGAGAAAATCCCTTTCTGAACGCGAAGCAGTTGCGGCGGGAGACCAACTTCCCCGGCTCCAGTGAAACGAATCGCCGAAGGCTGAGGGACGCTGGACTGCATGCACGACGATCCGCCGTGAAACAAGAGCTCAGCGAAGACAACGTTTTATACCGGCTAGCATTTGCGGAGCTCCATCTGAGGGCGTCGTGCGACAACGTCATTTTCACTGATGAGAAGGTGTTTTCCACCAATAACGACGGTTCACGAATCGTTTAAAGGCCGCAAGGGACTCGCCATCGACGCGAATATGTAACCACGACGAGAAGAAGTGGCCGGCTATCTGTTACCTGCTGGGGTTGGAATTCTGCGAGAGGAGCGGGAATTCTTCACAGGATAGAAGGAACTCTGGACAGCGCGCAGTATGCCCACATATTGGAAAATGTGATGCTTCCGTCAGTGCGAATGCTGTACGCAGAAGGGGACGTCACGTTGGAAGAGGACCATTCTCCCATTCACAAGTCTGCATTTGTTCAGCAGCGGCTCTCCACGATTGGCGTCAACGTCATGGACTGGCCGCCACGGGCGGCTGATATGAACTCCATGGAAAACATGTAGGCTGAGGTCGCCAGAACATTAACAGAGAGCTGGCCGCGAAACCAACCAACTACTGCGGACGCTCTTTGGGACTGCGTCCTGAAAGACTGGGAGGAAGTTGCTTCTTCAGGCTGTTACGTCCGACGGCTTATACATTCTATGCCAAGACGCGTGATAGAAGTACAAAATAATGAAGGATTCTGGATAAAATATTAGAGTTCTTAAAATGTTTTGTTATGTCTTCTTTTTCGTCATTTTTCCTCATAGGCAGGTAGTGGAAGATCGCGTGGCAACAGAAAAGATACAATATGGGTTAGCTTTCCTTTGAGTTGCCCTTTTAGTTCAAGTGGGTTACTTTTCAATATACAGTTTGTTAAGTATTCTATTTTGATTTCATTTGTACCCTGTCTACATACAAACTAATCAGCGTAGATGGACTCTGTCACAGTACTTTTTGTTATTTCAAATACGTCTCTCTTTTCCCCTCCATCCATGAATACACCCTCCGTCCTCCACACAATACGCCAACGATTTCATATTATGTTTACTCGCTGCGCGGGATTAGCCGATTACAGTCTGCCTTCGGCAGGGCAACAGAGCGGACGCGTACGTGTTGACTTCGTGCGGCGTGCGAGCTCGCCTTGTTTACTTTCTGACGGCCGTTGCTTAAGTGCCGGCTTCCCTTGTACGATCCATGGCGAACCGTTACCGTAAATCAACACTCCGATTTACTTTCTGCAACGATTATGCCCGACCCAAAGCACTCGAGGTGGAGCGTTTTCTGCGAGAGGAAGTGAAGATCCCGGCGACCGATATTATCGGCATACATTTGTCCATCGTGAGCAGCACGGTCTATGTGAAAATCATTAACGACGCGGTGTGCGAACGCATACTACGTGAGACCAAACAGGGGCTCCGCTTCTGTCACGCTGATGGCAATGTGAGGGAGGTAACCGTCAACCACGCAGGCTTAGGTATGCGAACGATACGCATTTTCGAATTGCCATTCGAACTTCCTGCTGAGGAAGTCGTCGCGGTACTACGCCCATACGGCACAGTCCATGGCCACACTGCGGAGAAGTGGACACAGTTTCGGACGTATCCTGTCCTAAACGGGGTCCGACAGGTCACCATAGATCTCCGAAGCCACGTCCCGTCCTACTTACAGATCGGCGGATGCCGTGCAATAATTATATACGACGGCCAGCCTCGGACCTGTTCCAGGTGCGGCAAAAAAGGCCACCTTAGATCCGAGTGCCTACAACGGCGTATTACGCAACTTCCAGCTGCCGAAGAACCACCCACGTCGCAACCTACAGTGCTACCGGTGACCTATGCCGCTGCTCTAGCTTCTCCTACCACTTTGCAACGTCGCCCGGTCACCACAAACGACGCCACCAACGAGCACGACCAGACACCGACGGAGAGCGCCTCGGACGACCCGCCGCCTCGGCCGGCCATCGACGCCGCTCCGAAGATGCCGGCGCAACCAGACGCTGACCCTGACTTCGGAAACAGGATGGAGATCGACTCGCTCATCGTTCCTACAGCGGCCTTTCTGCCAGAACGACGCGACTCCCTTCCGTCATCGGACACGGAGGGTCGCACAAGGAAACAACGTTCCCCGAAACGTCGCAAGCGAAGACGTCGCACCGTTTCCGGTCAAGAGGAGACGTTACAAGTCGAGGAGGACGTAACCATCGACCAGCACGAGGCCTCAGAACCCGCTACTGCTGACGAAGACGTAATGAGCGCGGAGACATCTATCGGTGTGCCTGCGCCCCGAGCTGACGCTGAACTAAATCATGAACGTATCACAGGCGACACCACACCACGCACAATTACATCTTCTGCAGACAAAATGGACGATACACCGGTTTCCGCTTCCATGGCGTGGCACGAGGAGGAGGTCAAGGAGCAGGAGCCGTTACGGGACCCTGCGCCGTCACGGCCGCACCACTAATCATACTCTCCCCAGACTCCCCTGCGGGCCAGCGGGATAACGTTCCGCTGCGACGTCCACACCCTTGCGCGGACGGCGGAGTGGACCAGCCTCCAGCAATTCGACACCAGGCCTACCGGATAGCAACCATCAACACCAACAACATCCGTTCCAGGGTGAAAATCCGCCTTATGCAGGAGATGTTCTGGGCTTCGGATATTGATTTCCCCTTCTGCAGGAAGTTCACTTGGCTAGTCTCCCGGATATCAATGGCTATACCGCCCACGCCTCCGTGAGTGATCCTATGGGCCGCGGGGTGGCCATCTACGTCCGCCACGGGATTTCTGTGACCGATGTCGCCTTCCTTCCAACAGCTCGGGGCATGGCACTCACTGCCATGGGGACACGCATCATTAATGTCTACGCTCCCACAGGCACCGACCGACGGCATGAAAGAGCCCAGTTTTATTCCGAGGAAATCGCTCCCCTGTTTTTAGGGCGTTATGACCATTGCCTACTAGGAGGTGATTTTAACTGCGTTCTGCATCCTGAAGATCAGATTCCCCACTATACTACATGCCAGGAGCTACGTATAGTGGTGCGAGACCTCCTGCTTCACGATACCTGGGAAGTACAACACGACGACCTTTCTGGCCATACCTTTCTTACAAGTCATTCCGCAAGCCGACTAGATAGGATATATGTCTCACAAACGCTTAGATCTGCGATCGGGGCGCCGAACGCTGGCCGCTGGCCTTTTCCGACCATTGCGCTTACATCTGTACGGTCCTCCTTCCGCCGCAATCAGTATGGCGCAGCCGTGCGCCATGGAAACTCAATACCTCACACTTGCATGACCTGGCGTGTCGCCAACAAGTCACTGAAACGTGGGCAGCCTGCGAACGACGCCTTCCCCGCTACCACTAGACATTGACATGGTGGTTGGACTGCGCCAAGCCGGCGATCCGGAGGACACTGATGAGATACGGGAAGGACATGGCCGACTGGCATCGCACCACTGTTGACTTCTATTACGCGATTCTCCGAGATCTGGATGCTCAACCGCCAACCCCGGACAACCAGTTGGAACGGCAAAGAACTAAGGCGAAGATAATTGCGCTGGCACGCCGGAAACTTCAAGGGGTCGTGATACGGACGCGGCGCCACGATCACGCGGATTTAGAAATTCCATCCATGCATGATATAGTGTCCTACAAACGAAGGCGTCGTCGGCAGATCATCAGCACTCTGACCACGCCTCATGGAACGCAGGTGACCACTCAGAATGACATCGTCCACGCATTCGTCGAGCACTACCGTCGTACTTATAGTGAGAAGACGCTAAAACTGCAGCAGACGACTCCATTTTGCATTACGTCATGCGCACCCTCCCCCACACGGAGGCGGATGCTTTGACAGTGGCGGTCACGCTAGACGAAGTCAACAACGCAATCGCCAAGGGTGCAGTCAACAGATGGCCAGGCATTGACGGCTTACCGATTGAGTTTTACCGTACCTTACGGGACCTCATGGCACCACGGTGGACGACTATGTATCAAGAACTGATGACATCTGACCAAGCAATCCCACCCGCCTTTGCTGAGGGCATCATTATACCAGTCCACAAACCAGCCCGTCGTTCGATGGTCACGAGTTACAGACCGCTCACCCTACTCAATGCCGATTGCAAGATTTTCGCGCGCTTATTGGCAATGCGGCTCCGAACTACACTCCCTCATATCCTCTCGCCAGAGGAAACGACGCCTGGGGACAGGTTAACATACAGACTGCCACAGGGGAATGCCGCGACTTAATTGCGATAGCGGCGGCCTGCAGACTCCGGGCAGCGGTCGTCGCTATAGACTTCGACAGCGCCTTCGATAAAGTGCGTCATCGTTTCTTGTTTTCGGTGGCAGCCCGAATGGGCATCCCCCCTCCGTTTCTCGACCTCATCCGGCGTCTTTACGACAGTGCCAGTTCACGTGTCCAAGTCAATGGACGTTTAGCAGGGCCGGTACCTATCTGCCGTTCAATACGGCAGGGGTGCCCCCTCTCTACCCTCCTGTATGCCATTGCCCTTGAGCCCCTTATTGGGGGCTTGACGACCAAGCTCTCTGGCCTCACCCTACGCCAACACACTTTTGGCTGTCGGGCATATGCTGATGACCTCCTCCTCCTCATTCGCTCCGGCTCTGAGATTCGGAAAGTCCTCGAATTGATTACCCGTTATGGGGCTGCCGCTGGCAGTGCTATGAATGTCGCCAAATCTTCTGCAATGCACATTGGACGAGGCCTCCAGGAGGATGAAGTGGCACCCCTGCCGCTTGTGCGGACTTTCCGGTACCTGGGCATTACCTTTACCCCCACGGTCACACACACAGCGGCAACGAATTTCCGTCGCCTGTTACACGTCATCCGCAACGGCGTCCGCCAGAACCTCTTGCGCCGCCAGGACACACTTCAACGGGTTGAGTTAATTAATCTTTATGTGGCATCAAAATTGGTTCACATCGCGCAAGTTCTCCGTCTGGTCTGGCGTGAGGTCAGTCGCTTGACGGCACGTTTCGGTGCGGGCCCGCCCGTTGCCGGCGCGCCGTAAGGCACGGAAGCTCGCACTGGGGCGTATCGCTTCCAGTCGAGCGTGCCGCGGTAGTCCTCACTCGGGGAAGTGATGCGTCTCTCATAGCCTCTCCTTCCCAAGTGGCCCTTTCCGCCTTCCCGTGGAGCCAGATGTTAAGCTCGGCATTTTGCCTTGCGACAAAAGGGAGAGCTGCGACCCAACCCGATGCGAAAGCGAAGGGTGCGTGGCACAGGGGGAGCTGTGTCGAGGGACCGAACATCAGTCCCTTCTGTTCGCAGGGCACAGACCAGCACGTGCTCTGCATGCCGACGATCTCGTTTGTCGGCGTGGGATCGCGGCGCGAGTCGGCAAGGGCTCTTCGCCCCGCCCCTGGGTAACCGGGGCGTGTTCCGCCAAACCCAGGAGGTGGTGACATCGCCTGGGCCAGGTTAGATGGGTCCAGACCGCCGAACGTCTGGGGGACCGGCCCGCCACCTGAGTAGGAGTGGGTCCTTGCCCGAGAGGTGGAAACTCGGGCAAGTAGGCGGCGAAGGGCGAGAGGTGCATCCGCCTCTCCGGACTGCGGGGTGCAGTTGCCGAGGAGCGTCGCGTGAAATCGTCGATGACGGGGTTACCGAGGGGGACCAGTGCACTGGCGACGGTGCGTTGAACCCGGCACCTCGGAAGTGCCCTTGACCTAGGGGCGAGGTCGGTGGGCGAGCTGCAGAAGTCCCCCCCCCCCCCCCGTCCCAGAGGAGCCGGTTCGGGGCAAGAGACGGGCTCCCACCTTTTTCCATCACTCGTTGTAATCATGGCTACAAATGAAATGAGTGATTCGTGTGCGCCTCAACGGGCTTCCGCTGCGCCTGATCCCTCTCCCCAGGACGAGCAGGGACAGGCAGAGAATGAGTCAGTAATGCAGAGATATTCCAGAATCGCGTCGCTCATGGAGCAACAAATAAAAAATGGCAAGATAAGCCAAGCTGGACTTGCCATCATTAAGAATGAGCTGGCAGCATGGGCTATTGCCCACGCTAAACTTGAAGGTAGGGTGGAAGAACTTGAAAAGGAGAATGACAGACTAGAGGCAACCGGCAAAGACGTGGGCGGCCGTGGCCGCGCAAGCGCCCACTAAGCGCCCACAAAACACGACCAGAGACACTATTGACAAATTGACAAAAAGAACTGATACTGCAGTCTTCCTTGGAACACTGCCTGGGCAGGATACAAGTGTTAAGAAAATACAAGAACTATTCACAAAAAATATAGACCCCGTAAAAGATAAAATCAGAATTAAAAAGGTAAAGCCGAGCAGAAATTCTGTTATAGTCGAAGTTGCCTCCGAGGAAGATAAAGACAAACTGTTGAATAACCAGAAACTGAACTCGGTGGTTAAATGTGAACCACCGAGGAAAAGAAATCCTCTCGTCATACTATATGACGTTCCCACGATCATGACAAACGAAGAACTCCTAGAAACAATTAGACAACACAACTTTGATGAAATAAATGAAGAATAATTTAAGAGCTGCTTTAAGTTAAAATTTAAGACTGGGCCACGGGGTCGTGATGTTGTTCATCACGTCGACGAGGTATCAGCGCCAATGAGGAAGAACATAACAACAATGGGCAGACTATATGTTGGCTTTAACGCCATAAATACAAGAGATTATGTCGTGGTACCTCGTTGCCACAACTGTGGTGACTTGGATCACATTTTAAGGCTGTGCACCACGGAGCCGGCGTGCACTAAGTGTGGGGAAAACGGTCACATCCGCAAAGACTGCAAGGCGGCGGCAGTTTGCGTACCATGCAAGAATCGAGGGAAGAAGTCTTGCGGAGCCAGAGGCAGGAATTGCCCGACATACAGAATGTTGGAGCAGAGATTAATCTCCAGAACTGATTATGGTTGAGCCCGGCATACCGAACAGGATGCCAAAGCGAAAGTCCCCGAGCAAAAGGAGGAGGGATGCCATGAGGGCACATAGATTCAAGGATTTTTTGAGGTCGCTTTCGGGCGCCACTAAAATTGAAACAAAAGACAAAGCCATACAGACTGAATTTCCAACAATGGACATTGGCATACAAACCAATCTCCCCTCATGGCTGAAACTCTCTCCTCTGGAAGCCGGGGAACAAAGCCGAAACTACACCAACAACGGCAAGGGCATCCTGTGGCTGTGGCAACTCCTAAAGACAATCATACAAACAAACAACCTATTCGAGAAAATATAGTGACAAGCTCATGTACGAGCCCCACTGTACAAAGCACACCAATAGTTAGACTGCCACCGGTCGATCCGGTTAGGGTGTACCCCAACTTGGAGTACACCATGCAGCTATCTAGACTAGAGCAGCCGGCTACCCTGACCACTGCCTTACAACATGTGGTCCGTGTAGGACATGAAGACGGCAGGAAGAAAACCTTCTCGGTTATGGAGGCTGTTGACAGAATCCAGCTAAAATCAGTGAATCTCCCCACCGACTTCGGAGCCTTGCGAGATCTGCTCAAGAAAGTGTTCGAAAGACGAGGTGAGAAATTTGATCTTAACGACAATTACGAACAATCAGTTATAGCACATGGACGAATTGCTTTCGACTGGAGTAAGACCTGGCCACATGACAGAATACATACGTACTTCCCCTAATGACAAAAATAACTATTGGACAGCTTAACAATCATAACAGCAGACTCGTGATGCAGGAGCTCCGAAGGGAGGTGGAGGAGAGGAGACTAGATGTACTTTGTCTACAGGAGCCATACTCCCTGGCTGGAAAAATAGCTTTTGCTGCCGCGAGCTGGCAAATAGTCAGCAGAGGGGATGACCCGAAGGTGGCGATTATAATCATAAATAAACTCTTGAGAGTCACCACACTCTCACAGTTCACAACTAGCCACTGCAACGTCGTGGAGCTTCAAACCCCTATGGGAATCATAACTCTCATAAATATGTATTTTCAGTATGGGGACAACATAGAACACTACATAGACCACCTAGCGAGAGTTACCACGGCGTTGCGGGGAAGAAAATTTGTAATAACAGCTACATTAATGTTAAATCCCCCCTGTGGTACAGTGGCACAAGAGATGCTAACGGTGAAAAAGTCGAGGAACTTATTATGCCATCACAACTTGTGGTGGCAAACAGGCCTGGCAATCCTCCTACCTACGCTGCAGGAGGAGGACATGGCACAAATATTGATGTCACCCTTGTAACTCCAAACACAGCCAACAATATTCAAAACTGGAGAGTCACAGCGAATGCCACCACAAGCGACCACAATTTGATAACTTTCACCTTAGGAGAAAGAGAGTGCCGCTGGGCCACGGGGTGGGAAGTACAACTAAATTACAGAAGAGCCGACTGGGAACGCCTAGCGAGGGAGTGTGACATTCCTCCATTACCGGGAGGTGACATGCATCTGGACATGGACGTAGACCAGAGAGCGGAGGAACTGGTGAACGCAGTGACAAGAGCGGTGAGGGCAGCCGTACCGACAAGGAGGAGGGCCATGGCGGTCTCTCCGTCACCATGGTCTGCTGAACTAGGAGAACTGCATCAATCTGTCAGAAGGCTGAGGAGGCACTACCAGCGCAGTGTCGTCTGGCAGGAACGACAAAGGTGGCAGATGCTATATAGGGAGGAAAAGCGGAAGTTCCAAAAGGAACTGCGTGAAGTTAGGATGAGAAGCTGGGAAAACTTTGTGCTCAACCAGCTAGTCACGGACCCCTGGGGGCTTCCATATAAGTTGGTGAGGGAAAAAATCCGCTCTCCTCTGGAGCTATCAATAGTCAGGTACGGGGACAGGATGACGGAGTCCTGGCAGGAGACTGCGGGGGTCCTCCTCCGGTCCCTGTTGCCTGACGACAATGCGGATGGGGAGACAGAGAGGCAGAAGCAACTCAGAGATGAAGACCAAGAAGTATACACTAATGAGACGGCTGTCTACCCCTTCTCAGAGGAGGAGGTAGCAACCCATATAAGATCACTGCAAAAAGGAAAAGCACCTGGGCCAGACGGCATTGTGGCGGATGTGGTGCAGTTTCTGGCGCCTCAGCTGACTGCGCCACTAACACATCTGTATAACGAATGCCTTAGACAGAGAAAATTCCCAAAGAGATGGAAAATGGCAAATGTAGTTATTATAAAGAAAGGACCAGACAAGGACCCCGCAGAGGTGAAATCTTACAGGCCGATTTGCTTGCTGGATGTATTTGGCAAAATACTGGAGAAATTGTTGGCTGACAGATTGACAGCACACCGAGTGTTGTGCGGGATGAGCGACAGGCAGTTCGGGTTCAGGCCGGGCGGTCGGCATCTGATGCAATCGCCCTGGCGGTCGAGGTCTGTGGCTCGACCCCGCACAAATACGTGGTTGACATCATGGCTGACATCAGTGGCGCCTTCGACAACCTGTGGTGGCCTTCGCTGTTCTCCTGCTTGCGGGAGAAAGAGTGCCCAGGGCCGCTATACGGTTGGCTGAGGAGCTATTGCAAGGATCGGGAGGTCTGGCTATCATCATCTAGCGAAAGAGTTGGAAAGATAATTACCAAACGATGTCCCCAAGGTTCCGTCTTAGGACCCCTCTTCTGGGACATCCATATGGAGCCTTTATTAGATAGACTACAACAAAGTGACGAGGTGCTAGAGGTGATAGCCTACGCGGATGACCTCCTCCTGTTCGTTGGCGGCCGTAGCCGCGAAGACATTGAACCGAAAATAGAGACAGCATTAGACAAACTCCAACAGTGGTGCCACACGACTAAAATGGCGATATCGCCCAGTAAATCCACTTGCCTATTACTAAAAGGACATCTTATTAGAAATCCGACTGTCAGAATAGACGCTTCACCAGTTCTCCGACGACGTGAGACACGCTACCTAGGAGTTATCATTGATGAGAGATGGAGTTTCGGAAAACACATTGATACCGTCACCCAGAGAGCCCTTCAGATATTAAATAACCTCATTTCAATAGGCCATAAAAGATTCCATCTTCCTCCACACCTAATTAGACTCTATCATAATAGTATCCTAGCCTGAGTTGTGGGCTATGGCTCGGGAGTCTGGGCGCACAGGCTCACGAGGGTTGTGCCCGCCATGGCAGTGAGAAGGGTCCAGAGAAGCATGGTATTAAGAGCTATGGGTGGCTGTAGAACATCTCCAGGGGGGGGGGGGGCTATTAGTCATAATGGGGCTCTGCCCTCTGGACATAGAGATAAGAGAACAGGCGGCTTGGTATTGGGCCAAGAAGGGAACTTATGAGAAGATTGTAGATATTATGGGTATTAGGGTGGGGAATAAAAGAGAAATAAGGAAAAGAGGGGAGGAGCTCTGGCAGGAGACTTGGGAGGTAGAAGAGGCTGGACGAAGAACCTTCCAGTTTCTACCTGATGTGAGGGAACGACTGGGATTGAAGTACTTTGAGCCTACACGAGGTCTGATCCACTTTCTCACTGGCCATGGACCCTACCCGACTTATTTATGTAGATTTGGGAAGAGGGGAACACCAGCGTGCGACTGTGGCGATCCGGAGGGTACACCCGAGCATGTAGTTTACGAATGTCCCCTCTTCAATGATGTCGCTAACACACTACGAGACAGACTACCCAACCGTGACACATACCAACTACTCAGACGAGAGGAAACTTTTCAGACCTTAAACACCTTGGCAAACGAGGTATATCGAAAAGTTCTAATTGACTATTTAGGAGAGATACTCTAAATAATAATGACAACAACCACCGATTCCGTCCAAGAGCCCTATTCCCATGCCGCCTGTGCGTGGACTGGCCGACTTCATCTAAGTTGTAATCCGCCACGTGCAGGACTAGGGGGAGTAGGGAACAACCACCGATTGTGACACGCACCAGATATGACGTAGGATAAGTTAGTTTGTAGGACTTAGTTATAGGAAATTAAGATAGGGACTGCAGCGAATTTAACGTCGAGGCCTGCCCAGTTCCAGGGGCATGCTCTTCGGGATTAGCTCGAAGAGCAAGGCATATCAACGTAGGTTTATATATCTTCACTGGCACACATGTGACGCTGCAGAATATATATACAAATTAAATTAGTTATAGGAATTAGGTATAAACAGTATATGTAGACATTAGATGCCCATTGTTTACTAATAACTGTAGCTCACTTACCAAAACTAAACTAGCTGCAAAATTTAATATAAATGTATAACTGTTAGGACCCACTAATGAATTAAGGAAGTGGGTTAACTTGTATAATTGTAATGGTTACTACTAATAAAGAATTATTTTTTTTAAAAAAAAAAGTTCTCCCTCTGCCAACTGCAATTGGGCGCAACATTCAGGCTGCTTTTGGCTATTATCTCACGGCTGGTTCAATGTTTAAAGTCCGTTATGGGAGTGGCCCCAGGACAGAGCCCTGTGGACACCCCTTCGTGATTTTCTTGCCAATTCGCCCGCTAGGGGACGATAGCCAGACTTCTCTTTCCATACAATAGCTCCTAAGACAGCCGTATAGCGGCCCTGGACACTCCTTCTCCCGCAGGCAGGAGAAGAGCGAAGGCCACCACAGGTTGTCAAAGGCGCCACTGATGTCCACCATGATGCCAACTATGTACTTGTGCGGAGACGACCCACAGACCTCGGACGCGAGGGCAATTGCGTCACACGCAGATCGCCCCTGGCGAAAACCGAATTGTCTGTCACTCATCCCGCACAGCACTCGGTGTGCTGTCAGTCTATCAGCTAGTAACCTCTCCAGCAATTTGCCTAAAAAGTCCAACAGACAGATAGGTCTATAGGACTTTGCTTTTTTAGGGTCTTTGTCCTGCCTTTTTTTGATAATTACGACGTTGGCCTGTTTCCAGATTGTGGGGAATGTTCTGAGGCGCAGGGCCTCATTGTAAATTCTTGCTAAAGGTGTCACCAGTTGAGGAGCGAGGTATTGCACCACCTCCGCGATTATGCCGCCTGGTCCCGGGGCCTTACCTTTCTTTAGTGATTTTATGTGTGCTGCCACTTCCTCTTCTGAGAAAGGGTACACCACGATGTTATTCTGGTAGTCTGCCTGCATAGCCTGCCTAATTAGGCGTTGTTCTTCTGTGTCCTCTTCCACTTTATCATCAGGGAGGAGTGAGTGGAGGAGGACCTCAGCAGTTTCCTGCCAAGACCCAGTCATCCGGTTTCCGTCCCTGATAGTGGAGAGCACCATTGGCGACCTGATTTTCTCCCTTACTGTTTTGTAAGGAGTACCCCAGGGATCCATAGCCAATTGGCTGTGCACGTATTTTTTCCAACTTTCCAACCTGACTACTCGCAGTTCCTTCTGAAACTGCTCTTTGGCTTCCCTGTATGTTTGTAGCCATCTTTTTTTTTCTTCCCAGACGACACTTCGCTGGTAATACCTCCTCGCCCTCCTGACAGACTGACGCATCTGCCCTAGCTCCGCAGACCATGGTGATGGAGAAGCCGCAACGGCTCTCCTCCTGGTTGGTACAGCAGCCTTTACCGCCCTGGTAAGAGCACCCACCAGATCTTTGGCGTGTTTATTGATATCGTCGTCATCTTCTGGCCATGTCGGAGAGTCAAACTCTCTTGCAAGGCACTCCCAGTTGGTCCTGTTGTAGATTAGTTGTACTTCCCACCCTATGTCCCAGTGGCACTCCCGATCTGAGATTGTAAATGTGATCAAATTGTGATCGCTGGTTGTGTCTCCGTCAGTAACAATCCAATTTTGTACATTGGCAGCGATGTTGGCTGTAATCATCGTAATGTCAATGTTGGTTCCATCTCCTCCCCCTCCTGTGTAAGTGGGGGGGGGGGGGGGGGGGTTCCTGGTCTATTGGCAATGAGAAGTTGTAGAGACATGATAGTCTCTTCCAGCTTGCCTCCTCTTTCAACTCGAGTGCCACTGTGCCACAGGGGGGATTTGGCGTTCACGTCCGCCACCACAACTGCCTTTTTCGCCCCTCAGCACCGTTGCCACCTGCGTAAGTTGGTCAAGGTACACGTCAATGTCTGTACCGTACTGAAAGTACATATTTATTAGGTATATGACGCCAATTGGTGACTGAAGTTCAATGACATTGCAATGGTCGTCCGAAAGATGTGAGAGCACTGTTACCCGCAGTGCCTTGTTAGTTATTATGATGGTGGCTTTCGGGTCGTCCCCGAAGCTTACTACTTGCCAACTCATGGCAGCGAAGGCTACTTTCCCCGCAAGAGAGTATGGCTCCTGCAAACAGAGCACATCAAGGCTCCTCTCCTCCACCACCCTCAGAAGCTCCTGCATGGCCAGCCAACTGTTATGTGCGTTTAGCTGCCCTATCTGTATTTCTGTAGTCATGGGAAATATGTGTGTACGTATGATTCTGGGAAGGTTTCCGTCCAGTCGTAAGCTATTCTCCCATTGGATAGGACAGACTTATTGTATATTTCGTTTAAGTTAAAGGTTTCATTTCTTCTCTCAAACACCTTTTTTACTAGGTCACGCAGGGCGCCGAAGTCGGTGGGAAGATTCATGGTCTTTAGCTGTACCCTGTCAACAGCCTCCATGGCCGAGAAGGTGACCTTACGCCCGTACCTATGTCCTACCCGCACTAAATGTCGCAGTGCGGTGGTCAGGACAGCCGGCTCCTACAGGCGGGACAATTGTAGAGAATGTTCAAGATTGGGGTATATTCTGACCGCATCAACCGCTGTTCTCACAGCTGTTGGTTGTCTCGAGTCAGTACTGACATTGGAATTATTTATTGTTTCTGTATTTGAGCTCGTAATTGTGTTGACCTGCACCGGTGGTTCCAGTACAGGGCTCCCTTGAACGAATGCTGGTCGGCCCACAGCTACAGGACGCCTGTTTCGAGTTGCCTGATTTCCTGGCGTTCGCGATCCCCAGCAATAGGGAGAGGGGGCTATCGCTTGTTCTTGTGGGTCCGTTTGGACACACGCATCCTTCATTCCCCTCCTGCCATCTCTTCCTTCTGCAAGTGTTGCAAGGAACTGTTTGAACTGGGCTGCTCTTGCCGCGTCCCTTCTCCTCTTGCATGTGGATTTTCTTTTAGGCATCCTGGGTGCCGTAGTAGACTCAGCCATAGTCAGTTCTTGATATTAACCTCTGTTCGAGCATCCTGTACGTTGGGCAGTTGCGACCAGAGGCATTGCAGGTCTTTTTGCCTCTCCCTGTGCAGGGGATACATATTGCAGATCTTGTACAGTTTTTTCTGATGTGATTTTCTTCTCCACACCTGGAGCAAGCCGACTTCCTTTCACAGTATTTATGCACGTGATCAAGTTCGCCGCAATTATGGCAGCGAGGTACCACCAAAAAGTCCCGCACATTAATGGCGTGGAAGCCAATGTAGATCTTACCCATTGAGGTTAGTTTCTTCCACATCTGGCCAGAGACTTCCGCCACATGATGCACAACGTCTTTGTCTCTTGGCCCCGTTTTGAATTTAAGTTTGAATTCATTCTTGAAATCGTCTGTACTTACATCGTCAAAGTTCTGGTTTCGGATTGTTTCATGTAGCTCGTTATTATCAAAAGTGACTGGTATATCATACATAATCACAAGTGGATTTCTCTTTTTCGGGGGTTCACATTTTACGGCTTTGCATAATTTCTGATTATTTAATATTTTATTCCTGTCATATTCTGTTGCCACATCGACTATTACTACGTTCTTTGTAGCTTTCACTTTGTTTACTTTTATTTTGTCCTTTGCAGGATTGATCATTGTTGTGAAGATTTCTTGCACTTTCTTAGTGTCTTGACCGGGCAATGGTCTCAAAAAGACAGCAGTGTCCGGTCTTTGTGATACTTTAACAATGGTATCTCTTGTAGTTTGGCTCTTAGGTGCAGTTTGAGCGACTACACTAGCCCATGATTTCATTGGCTGCTTGCGCAGCCTTTCGTTTTCCTTCTGTAGTTCTTCGACCCGCCCCTCGAGCTTTGCATGAGCAATAGCCCAGGAGGCGAGTTCATTTTTCAAAATCAAGATCGCAGCTTGGCTTATCTTGCCGTTTTTCACATTGGCTTCCAGGTATTGTGTAATCCTGGCATGCCTCTCACTAATGCTTTCCTCGGTCTGCCCCGTGCCCCCTGATGGGGAGGGAACAGTAAGCAAAGAAGCCCTCGAAGGCGCACATGAATCGCTTGTCTCTGTCTCAGCCATATTGTCGACAAGCGAACCGAACATTATTTGCTAACTATCTTCGAGCAGTCTTTGTTAGACCTCCACTGAGTTGGGGGGTACCTGGCTCAGAGGGCACCCACCCCTCCTCCCCCGGCGGTGTCTGAGTTTCAACCGCCTACGATATATTCTACTTCTGACCTCTGCGGATGGGAGAGCGCGTCGCAGATTGCGCGGATTTTATTTCTTTTTGCTTTTCCTTTTTCCTTTCTTTTTCTTTAACCAGAATTTATATTTCTTTTCTATTTCGCATATGTGTTCCCATAATTTCATGATATTAGTGAATCTTACAAAAACACATGCAAATAAATAAATAACAACGCCTTCCACTACTGTTGATTCCTGTGTCTCCCACTTCCCTAAGCACCACAGGCTCGGTGGTGGTGAGGGGGACACTGTGACCAGGCCTCAGGTTTCGACCCCTGGCCACTTTGCCCCCCGAGTCCCCACCGGTCCACTACATTAAAAAAAAAAAATGGATAGAGCGTCTGCCATGTAAGCAGGGGATCCCGGGTTCGAGTCCCGGTCGGGGCACACATTTTCAGCTGTCCACATAGAGGTATATCAACAACAACTGTCGGCAGCTGAGGATTTCAGGTTTCAGTTAGTCATCATTTATTCCAGGGAAAAGCTGCACGGTCATCAACAGTATTCTGTTCTTTCGAGAACAGTTACTGTCTTCATATACATATTACACTGTTAATAATATTCCTACATTAGTTATTTCTCTTTTATGCTGAGCCATTGCATTAATGTGTGTTTCTTTTTTGTATAAGTCACGGCTCATATTTTATTTTATTACATTACACTAATAGTCACAAAAGAAAAAAAATATTTTATTACATTACAGACCTTAGCAGGGGGAGAGCAGCACCCGCTAGCGAGGGCGACAGTTCGGATAATCGACGCTGTAGTATATCAGCTAAAATACTCTAACTCCTAAGAGGAGTGAGCGCTATGGCTCTCAGAGTCACAGTGGACTTGAAAACTAGCTTACCAGTACTTGAAAATTGACTGGTCCCACTATGTGCATTTATATTCAAAAAGAAAATCAGGTGCACATTAACAATGGTATTTTTTTATTTAATAAAATTGCAGCCAAATAGCCATATACAGTTGCTTTGCTTAACATTTTACATTTACATTTTACATTTTTATATATTCACTTATCGATTTGACTCTTTTACTCCACAGTTCTATGTGATATCGTTCACAGGCTTCGTTACACAATTCACATACACATGTTGTGGTTTTGTTTTTGCAGATTAGATGATGAAAGCCATGAATAGAAAGTCTAGTTACGACATGTCGCTGTTCGAAGTTTGGTGCTGTCCATGAGCGGTTCGTCATTGCTTCAGTGCCATAGAACTCCGGCCATATTTTTTCTCGTTTGTCCTCCATAATCTTCAGTTGCTTTCTGGAAGCCCTGGTGTGTGGCATCATATATAGAAGTTTGATGTCTTCAATTAGGAATGTCTCTCTCGCTAGCAGGTACACTAGTCTAGATCTGTTTGTCTTTGAGAGACCTAGTGCGCTTTTTTGATAGGTCGATTTTACCTTTTCTAGTGTTTCTAGATATTTTTCTGTCAGATGGTCCCATATAACCTCCATCCCATAGGCCAAAAAAAAAAAAAAAAAAAGCGGTCTCAGGCGCTGCAGTCATGGACTGTGAGGCTGGTCCCGGCGGAGGTTCGAGGCCTCCCTCGGGCATGGGTGTGTATGTTTGTCCTTAGGATAATTTATGTTAAGTAGTGTGTAATATTAGGGACTGATGACCTTAGCAGTTAAGTCCCATAAGATTTCACCCACATTTGAACATTTATGTTTACTCGTTGTTAATATCTCTTCTATTCTCTCTCACACTCTCTCTCTCTCTGACACTATCGCCGCAGGTGCCCTTCTATTACACTCCCCCAAAACTTTGTAAACAAATCTAGCGGTTTCCAATGGCACTACATTTTCTCTTTTAATTGCTGCTGTCTTTACTCTCTATCATTCCTCTCACCACCTATGAAACCGTATTCTTTGATCTCCCCTTCCCTATGACCTATTCTTCGTTCTGAGAACAGTCCTTCCTTATCTCTCGGTCCTAAGATAAAACGAACTGTGGCACACATCTAAGTAAGCAATACTTTGCAAGCATTTCACGCTTATATTTTGCACTTCTGCACTTCTATCCATTCCCAGATCCCGCCCTCCTTCCTGTTACGCGTCCCTTGACATCTGCATCTACATCTAAATGAATACTCTGCAATTCATAATTATGTGCTTGGCAGGGGGTTCTGTGGTCTGGTGGATTAATCTTGCATTGATGTGTAAAACGTGTAGGTTCACATCTCACGTCAGGCGTAGATTTTTAACACACACAAGTAGCTCTTCTTCACCCCTAGTAACGCCAAGTGCAGAACGCCAGTAAGCTCCGTCGTTCAATATCCGCAGTAAAGATAACATCCCTTCGCTGCCGACTGGGGCAGAGTGGCATTCGTTTGAGCTATGACAGATGGTGAAACCCCGTAAGGCAGAGACTCTGTCACCAGCAAGCCGTCGTAAACTAGAAAACGTATTTCATTTAATGAACCAAAGGCCATGTAAGTTCACAAGGATCTTACTTTATTTTAAACGGAGACGTTGAAAATTGTGGTGCTGGACTGGGATTAGAATTCGATTTCACTGTGTTCCCGAAGATTGCAAACTCTTCTAGGCGTCCTCGAAAGGCACCTATCTGGTTTCGAATCCTGATAAGCACAAAATATTCATTATTTCATTTCAAGCCCTAGCATGTGCACTCCGAACTACTGGTGAAAAATAGTTGCATTTTCAACGTCTCTTAGTGCGTTGTCAGCTGTAACGTGTTCGTTTCAACTCACAGCCACATGATGAGCTTTTTATCACAACATTACAAGATCAAACGTTTCCTTACATCTTTTCAAGTTCAAACATTCCTCTCCATCCTACTGGCGAAAACGGATTTGGGTTTGACGTTGTGTTCGTTGTGATCACCGACGAAGACACGTGGATTCAACTTCTAGTCAGCAGAGTACTTTCCATCACATCAGTGAAAGTACAAACATGCCATTCGTAGCTATTACTGGAAAAGAATTTGATAGTTAAAGTTTCTACATGACCACGTGTGCGGGGATTGAATTCCATTGAGCACAGAACTTTTCATCGCCTGATATCTAGCTAAACATGCGCCCATCTCGCTACTGGTGAACCAACAATAGCTATTTATCGTCTGTTCCTGGCTAGAAAACGACGGTGCTAGATGCTGGGTTCGAATCCCAGTCAGGCAAAAACAATTCTATAGTCAATTAAGGTTCCAGCATTTCGCTACTGGTGAAAACATTTGATATTTAACTTCTGATATTATGTACAGTCATGCTCAAAAGTATCCGAACGATCTGAATTGCATTTCACCTGATTCCCATGCGACCTACATAACGCAGCTGTCTAGCAGGTCCTCTAATCGTTCCTTGGTACAGTCGTTTGACTATTGAAAATGGTTCCAACAAATCACCACTAGAAAACACTGCACTGTATAGCAATAACTCAAGATGTAAAGTAATACCACGATACTACAAATATCAGGGAACACCTCATCACAGATAAGACTGTCCTTAAGGCTTGTAAGCTCACATTTATAGGAATAAATGACATACCTGAAATGTTAGCACTCTCATTATTACGTCAGATAGGTAATGCACGTAGTAAGTTCGTCGTATTCATAATTTCCTCTTCAAAGTAACATACCATACTTGTTATTTAACACAAAATGTCATTAAAAATTTAAGTTATTCACGAACAGCTAGTTGAGAGTATCTATGAACTTCAAATGACACGACGAACCGCCTCGTTCTGCCTATGGATTCAAACCCAGGTCATGCAGGCTAGGCCGCGAGGACCGTGCGGTTCTAGGCGCTTCAGTCCGGAACCGCGTGACTGCTACGGTCGCGGGTTCGAATCCTGCCTCGGGCATGGATGTGTGTGACATCCTTTGGTTAGTTAGGTTTAAGTAGTTCTAGGTTCTAGGGGACTGATGACCTCAGAAGTTGAGTCCCATAGTGCTCAGAGCCCTTTTAACCAATCATGCAGGCTAAGATTTCGTGGCTGACGGAAATTAACAGTCATTCATGACTAGGCATAAAGAGAGTGATATACCTCACTTTTGGACAGTATCAGTTAGCAAATATAAACTTTAAATTACATAACGTAAACATTTTTAACGCACGCGAATTCCTACCCAACATCTATTGTCCCTGTTAACGAACAAGGAGAGATGTTAAATATTGCTTCTTGACAAGTAACTTACCTGAAATGCAGTGAGGTAAAGTTTTGTATTGGACAGGGATTCGAACCCAGAACCTAATCGGATAGTTATCGAAGCACAATCAACTTTGACATATCGGATTTTCTCGGCAGTAGCTGGATGTATTAAATGAAATGACGAGACGAAACATTAATTTTTCCTTCCCAGGACTCCAACCTGGGACGTATCGCTGTTATATTCTAGAGAAAAGGAACGTTAAGTATGGGTTTGATACACCAACAGCGACATGTGAGCATGTTTGAACTAGAAATGATATGACGAAGTGTTCAGTGCTGACTGAGAATCTAACCCCAAACATATCGTTGTTGACTACACACAAAGAGACGTCAGCTACCGAATTTTTCTCCACCAGCAGCTCAGAATAACATCCTTGAACTTACAGTGATCTCGCAAATAGTTCTGCGTCTCACTGGGAGTGAAAAACGTCAGAGATCGTTAGTGTTGACAACGAATGAAAATGCATTAAAAATAAAAATTATTATCCACCAGCAGATAGGTGTTCTCATGCTACAGCTTGATAATACATAGGGAAAAGTTTAGTGTTGGGCCAGGATTCCAACCCATTCATGCGCAAATGTGGAGATGTTGAGGAATCTGCAGTTTTGAACAAACAACAAATTCTAGTCGAGCTGTATTGTCACGAAGGGATCAAATTCCGCGTTAAGGGCGGTCTGAGTTGCATTCCCAGTTCAGAACCAATTTTATCGACATACAGAAGATCAAATAAAAGATGGAATAAGTGTCCTGTGGCCATACACAGGGTTTGTTTCGTCACTAGAAATAAATAAGTAGTATAAGAAAGGTTACTGGTGATAGAGTTTCTACATGTCGCCACTCCTTACTTTATTGTGGTTCCACCTAACGTCTACTTGGAAGAGAAGGAATATCATGTTTAATGTGATTTTCAGACCACAATGCCATTATACCTTCTTCACTTGGCGTAGCCAGAAGAGAATAGAATCTGCCTCTTCCTATCAAAAAACATCGGCAGAAGTTGGGTCCGAACCGAGACCATCATCATATGAAACTATCATCAGTCCAACAGACCACCAAACCGTCTTCTCTACCACTCATTTCTAACACTAAAAGAAGCCTTACGAAAACTGTGCACTGTATTGTAAGAAATGAAATAAAACTACCCACGATAACCTTACGACGAAAGTCTGTTTTAACAAAACTGAGTATCTGTACACAAGCGTGCTTCTGTCTGCACGAATCAGTAAAATACTACTCACTTAGATTTCGATTGGGTCTGTGTTTAAATGGTATGCTGTGTAATACTCAACAGGTACGCAAATGTGGCATTTCATAAATAAAGTTACGTATTCCGAGAAACCCAAAATTTGTTTGTCAGCAGCGGAAAGAATCGTTACCTGTTGTGCAGCATTGTAATTTTTTCACCACTGCACTTTTAGCTGAAAGTATTTTCTTGCGATTTGCTAATCAATTTATTTCCTTCATAATTATGACCCTGGCATGGGAGTCTTAAGTGAAGAACATTATTGAATTTCGTATCGTTGACGGTCGATTCGAATTTCTTCAGAGACGCTTGAATTGTATAGCAGCTTGGCAGTCAGAAAGCCGAGATCTACGACCATTAACACAACTTACTGAGTCCAGCTGCCAAGAGGATTTGATGTGTAAAGGTTTTCTTCTGATTTTGTTACTGAATTTTTTCTGGGAATTCGCAGCTCCATGAAATAATGCAGAAAAAAGCTCGCACGCGCTGCCTCTACCACGGCTAGATCTGACGATTTTCTTAATCGTTGGAACACGAGATACGGGCGGTACTACGGGGCTACGGACACACTGCCGGCAGTACGCCACTCTCGTCATGGTATTGGTCGCTCAGCCTCATAACGCATCGTGAAAGATATTAAAAATTGTCACTTATGTGAATAATAGCATTTCTTTAGCCAAAAAATTGAAATTTCTGTCTCAGTGTCTTAGTTTATCGTGAGGATTATATACCACGAGTCATTCAAATGGAAAGGGAATATCAAGTGAATTTAGCGCGTCATAACAGTACCATACGCGGAAGTGATTGCACTGTAACAGTGTTGCCAAATGTTTGTGACGATGCTGCCAATTCTCAGCTGTGCTAGGAACAGCTCTGTAGCGTTATAGGAGGAGAATCCTGTGCTCGTGTCATAGGAGGATACGGAGAGGAGGCGCGGGGTTTGGTTAATATGCAGCGTTTTTTCCTACCTGCTGTGTCAAACATTCAGGTGTGTAATCTTCCATCACGATTACAGTTTCCCACAAAATATATACGAATAAAACACTTATCTTGTTACTTTGTTACAAAAGATTATTTCAGTACAATAAAAAGTCTTTGGAAATCAACTTTGCCAACCTGTCACGAAAAGTAAGATAACAAACACTTTGCACCTCGACATCGATTGCATCTATGTGCAGTCTTGTGATCATACAAGTAGAATTTCATGAATTGCACGAGAATGTAGAAAAATGTTGGTGCGAATGGAAGCTGTAAGAAACACAGTTACCTAATTATTCTGTACCACGTAATAATCAATTCATTTGATAATTCAGAAGAGAAGAAACTAAAAGTTATGCCCATTAAGACAGAAACTAAAGTGAAGATGCGGGCACTGTGCAGATCTGCGCTTTTTCATCTTCAGATCTGTACAAATAATGTATACTAAGCAGCGTATTCATTGCTTTCGTAATGTTTCCCCTCTTGTTTAGTCTTCTTATGATGAACTGGATCCACACTCACGAGTCTGATTTTTTCTTTGTATCCTTCCATCTACTATCTTTGTGTGTTATTGTTCGGTGTTCAAAAAGCAAAATATTATGCCTGCTCCCACGAGGTATTAAAATGAGGTCGCAAAAAGGCTAACAAATTATAATTAAAATACAGTGAGACGCCAATTTGTCTGTCGCCGGCCGAAGTGGCCGTGCGGTTAAAGGCGCTGCAGTCTGGAACCGCAAGACCGCTACGGTCGCAGGTTCGAATCCTGCCTCGGGCATGGATGTTTGTGATGTCCTTAGGTTAGTTAGGTTTAACTAGTTCTAAGTTCTAGGGGACTAATGACCTCAGCAGTTGAGTCCCATAGTGCTCAGAGCCATTTGAACCATTTTTGTCTGTCGTCATGGTGTTAAGTGGACAGAAATAGTTGGGTGTTATTGTCGTCTTTTTCTTATTGAGATTTTCATATTATCCTGACACAAGACGCCGAGATAAATGTGTATATTCTCCGTGACGAAACATTCCACATTCCATTCATCCTGATCCATTCGTTACGTGCATGGGTGGCAATGAGTGATAGGAAAGCTGTTGTGGGGTGTCGAATAACAATAACAATAGTAGTAATTACAAATCAATAATCAAGAATGTTTACTGCATTACAGACGATTAACAAAATAACCAAGAATGGCTGAGTTTAATTGGCGCACTGAGTAGGTGTTCTTACCACTTTGTTACTGAATTCTGTTCTAGTTGTTTGCAGAGAGAAAACAAAGAACCCCGTAGCCATACATATCGCTAGTACAACGAGATATTACCTATCAACTACCCTTGCTTTACATCACGAGACGAACATGGCGTCACTGAGCTGATATTTGAAATAAATATCTGTTTTCTCTCTCTGTCTCTCTCTCTCTTTTTATTTTTATTTTAATTTGTTGAGGAAAGCATCGAGAAGCGCGATAATAAGCAAGTAGGCATATAACCTGTTTACAGTTATTTTTATCGGGATACATAATGCAAAAATACAACTTTTAAGTGTGTTATTGCGTAATTCCAGTTATGACAGTCTATTCGTGAGCTTGAGGGGTGAAACCTATCACAGAAGCAAGCAAAACACAAATATTTCTTGCACCATGTGCAACACATAAACGAAATCTCGCTGCACTGACGTGTTGTCCGATATATTGCACGGAAAACATGTCTGATTCATGTTGCTAAATACAGCTCTATCAGATATCAATTTGGAAGCGTACCAAGTGTATAAAAGTATATCTTGAAATACGCAGAAAGGCCCATAGAGGTGTTCGACTGAAACGTAGCCATGACCAAAATTGTAACTGGGGTCGACAGCATCGTCGTCTACCACCTTGACAACTCGAACGGTGACAGTGCTCGACCGGTTACTTACGTTTACTGGTATCAAAGCTACAGCATGAAAACAAAAAAGTGTTAATAACCCGAAGATCATTAGTTTTGGAACCAATAGAAAGTAAAGCAGTCATCAGTCGCAAGAGTGGTTTGAACACCACAGTGCTTTAATAGGCACGGTCTTGTTGGAGGTGGTATGCTCTTGCTTTCATCCGACCTTTGAGTTGACTTACCTAGCCAGTTAATATGGGAACCTACAGTTTTACGTGGCTTTCGGACCACAGTGCAACTCGGCATTTTTCACATCAACAAACACTGCCCCAGGGGAAATATGTGTAAAACGGCACATAAAAATCGTGGGACTGGTGAGGAATCGAACCTGAGACCTTCGTATCCATAGTCTTGCTCTTTATCACCTTGCCACCATGCAGTCAACACTGGTTTCTGCTTGCCATTAAAATTAAGGATCTCTCGTTTGTGACTGCGTTGGTACTTGCGTGTCCCTTAGGAGACCTTACTTTTGGGGTTACCCTCGTATACGTGTGTGTAAACGCCTTCCAATGCCCACTCAAGGAAGACAAGGACACCTAGTCTACCTTCAATATTACAAATACGCCTCAGATTGTGGATGAACGCAGACTTAGGTTGATAATCATTTTGAAAATTTATCAGTACTGTACCCATTGGTGTGAAACTCGTTTTCTATCAATGATTCCCACAGCTACAGGAACACTACTTTAATACCTCTTACACAAAATACTTACGCAGTGCTATCAGACGAAAAGATCAACCTGACACAAACTGTGGGAAGTTTGTTTTACAACCTTCGTACCTGGATAAAGAGCTTTTCCTATTTGAGATATCTGTGAACGTTGCTGCATAAGACGATTTAAGAAGAAACTAAATTCCTTCAGCTACGCCAATGTCTAAAGAAATCGTGTTAACGGCACTAAATCGTGGTTTGTAAATCGTTTACCAGCCGTACTCTGCCGCATTTCGCTGGTTCAAAGGCAAAAAGCTTACTGACAAATTTCACAGAAGGAAAAGGGGGACGAAATGTCTCCCACTCGAAGGTCATGTTGTTTTGCTTAAATGATTACAAAATCGGGTAAAACGAACAATGAGGTTCTCAGTATAAGCACATTACCGTTGTCAATATGATGTTGCACCGCCCAGGGCCTGTAATGATAAAGGGCCCGTTTAGGTCAGGCATATTGTACACAGAAGTGGAAGAGAGAGCACCACTAAATTCTACAATCCGTATGCATTGCATACACACAGAAATTACTGTTACAGCGTACTTATGGAGCCCAATGAGTGAATTGCATATTTTCCGGTGAGAAAGAGCACTGGCAAACAGTCTTCGCCACATTAGGTTACTTAAACTGGCGTCACTTTGAGCTGGAATTTATGGCCAGCGACTAAGTGTAAGGACAGTGAGTCGGATGCGGGTTTTGCAACTGTGAAATACTTTCCTTACGTTATGGAAGCGAATATTAAATTTGAACTAATATTGCGAAAATTTTGGACTTGGATAGCTTAGAATGAAAATCTTTCTGTTTTTTGCAAAGGAAAACAATTGATTCTCTAAAACATTCTGTGTCATACACAACTTGAAACAGGTCACGTCGACCAAATCATATGGAAGAACCGACAGCGATGTATATTGGAAGGCAGTAAGATCCCTTGGCTTTTGGTTTGGCAGTATTCGACAGCCATTTCTAGGCGCAAGTAAATGAAGAAAGGCAGCGCGTTTTCGTTATCAAGTAACGTCTTCATCAACTACTTTAGTTTTAATGTGATCTACGAGTAATTGCTGATGTTTGATATTAACATGAAAAGGATTCCGTAAACAGGGAAAGAACTCGTTCTTGGGCAACCACTTCTATAATGACCAAAAGGACTTAAATGATCTTCAAGCACATGTGTTCCAGCAGCGGTATGAAGAAAATGATAGTAATAATGACGGTGATAATCGAATTATCCGGTAACTTCACACTTCACAGTGGATTTTCTCGAACTAAGAAATTTCCTGAATTAGTGAAAATTTCAAAATAGCTTCAAATCGAGGCTATGACGCCTAGAAGAGTTTTTACATCCTGCTGACATGAGAATAGCATAATTTCCACGTCAGAAGCTTGCTTCTATTTAACCACTTAATACATTCGCGTTTTTTTCCACTGTGACTAGTTTAGTAAGCTAAGCACATCATCCATTACAGCACACTCCTGGGGCTGGGAAATGCGGCCACAATGGTCTGGTGGAACGAACTATCACACGTGCAATGCGTGGGTTCAGGCATTTACTTTTAAGAGGCACAAGCAGATTTACTTTACCTCTGTAACCTCAAGAGAAAGCTGTTATAATCCAGAATCCGCATTAAACATCAAGTTCCTTCATTCAAAACTGGGCAGAGCCGGTTTACGTTGGAAAATGACACAGGTGGAGGTCAGGGTAAATAGAAATACTGTCACCAGTAAACTTACTTACATTAGAAAATTTTATTTTATTTGATGAACTGATAGCCGTGTAAAGGAACAGGGCTCTTATTTTACTTGTACTTGATTGAACTAGAGACGTTGAAAAATTTGGTGCTGGACTGATTCGTATTCGTATCTCCTCTTTCGAGGATCTGAATCTCTCGGAACAGTATAGTTCAATCATTTCATTCCTTTTCCCAAGACTACAGTCTTCTCTAGGTCTCCTCCAAAGGTACATATGTGGGTCCGAATCCTGATCCAGTACAAAAATATTCATAATTTCATTTCAAGCCCTATCACGTGCACACCGGCCTCCTAGTGAAAATTAACGTGAATTTTTAATGTCTGTTCATGTTGCCAACAATTTCTGGACAAAAACGCACACATCTTACTGTTGGTGAGTAAGCAATTGATACTTAAGCAATATTCGTGGACAATAAAGTAGAACGATAGGAGTGCAGTTCGATTGTCGCTCAGGCACAAAAATTTGTGTCCTTATTTTAGATTAAAACACCTAGCAGCTGGCAATAAAAACCGATACGTAACTTTTGATTTTACTTAGTTAACAATCGGATTACGTCTTGGGTTCGTATCTCCGTCGCAGAGCTTCACATCAAGCGCTTCATCTTTAAATGCATACACACTTCGTTACATCTGAATTGAGGTATATCAGACATCTTTCATGGTTAGTTAACAGGGATGAAAGGGTCTTGATAGGAGTACCGGTTTATTACAAAAACTGTCGTCTTTTATTTTCAAGTTTAGATTTGGTTACTGATATAGCCGAAAATTTCGGTACTTCATGACTCTTCATGCATAGTCAGCAATATGATATGATTAGATTAGATAAGATTAATATTTGTTCCATAGATCATGAATACGGCATTTCGTAATGATGTGGAACGAGTCATTTAATGAAAGATTTCTTTACATACCAGTATTCAATTTCTTTACAACAATTTTTTACCCTCTTTCTCTCTCTCTCTCTCTCTCTCTCTCTTCTCTCTCTCTCTCTCTCTCTCTCTCACACACACACACACACGCATACACACAGACACTCATTCTCTTTTTATTTTTATTTGTTTATTGTGCTCGACTATCGGCGAGGCACGAAAACGGCCGTGAATGAGTTTCTTAGTTTTGAGTACAGTTACGAAAGAAATATAAAAACAACTATGAGAGTTACTGATTTATGATGCTTAGTAGCAGTCAGTTCTGAGTATTATTAGTAACTAAGCTCCAGTCCCTAAACCTAAGCCGGCCTGAGTGGCCGTGCGGTTCTAGGCGCTACAGTCTGGAGTCGAGCGACCGCTCCGGACGCAGGTTCGAATCCTGCCTCGGGCATGGATGTGTGTGATGTCCTTATGTCAGTTAGGTTTAATTAGTTCTAAGTTCTAGGCGACTGATGACCTTAGAAGTTAAGTCGCATAGTGCTCAGAGCCATTTGAACCATTTGAGACCTAAACCTAGTTACAGAAATGCGAATCAGACGCATTACGTATTCCAGGCCGTAGCAGCCGCGTCTTTGAGGCGCCAGCTATGGTCACTTCCCAGCCCGCTGTAGGATCACATCGGTTCGTCTTCTTCCTGCTGGTAATGTAACTGAGATTTGGCAACAACGCAAGATATGTTAAGCAACTCTGTGATCGACGAGTTACTTCCTGGTGTACACGGAATTAAGCCTCAAAGTTCACTTGATTTCTCGTGTAATTTCCATCGAATAACCTGAGTTGTTATCGCTTGAGGTGTAACAGAAGATTGTAAATTTACGGTTTTCAGCCCAGCAAAGTCATTGAACGTGGCAATCGCAACTAATCTCGTCCTGTAAATAGCGGTTTACGAGTTCTAGCCACTATTGGCCTCGTAAGAGGAAGGCGCAAATTGTATCTATCCGCTAGCTGTGTGTTGACGTCCTGACCTGTGGAAACGCGACTGTTATGGTTCGCGGTTCCAGCCTCGCTCAATGTAACATTTTTATCCCTTCTGTGTAAGAGCTGCAAGCAGTCAGATCAAACATCGATAAGCAAATCGTAAGAAAATACTTTCAGCTCATAGTGCAATGATGAAAAACTTACAATGCTGCACAACAGGTAACGCCTCTTTCCGCTGCTGACAAGCAAATTTTGGGTTTCTAGGAATACGTAACTTTATTTATGAAATGCCACATTTGCATACCTGTTGAGTATGACACAGCATATCATTTAAACACTGACCCAATCGAAATCTAAGTGAGAATGATTTTACTAATTCGCGCAGATAGAGGCACGCTTGTGTACAGATACTCAGTTTTGTTAAAACAGACTTTCGTCGTAAGGTTATCGTGGGTAGTTTTATTTCATTTCTTACAACACACACACACACACTTATTTCGTTTCTTATAATACAGTGCACAGTTTTCGTAAGGTTTCTTTTAGTGTTGTTAAAACAATACTAAACATGAGAGAGAAATTAATCATCAACGTTATATGCGAATTCTCTGATGTTATCTGTTGTGTCACCGCCAGACACCACACTTGCTAGGTGGTAGCTTAAATCGGCCGTGGTCCATTAGTACATGTCGGACCCGCGTGTCGCCACTGTCAGGATCGCAGACCGAGCGCCACCACACGGCAGGTCTCGAGAGACGGACTAGCACTCGCCCAGTTGTACGACGACTTTGCTAGCGACTACACTGACGAAGCCTTTCTCTCATTTGCCGAGAGACAGTTAGAATAGCCTTCAGCTGAGTCCATGGCTACGACCTAGCAAGGCGCCATTTGTAACATAGCTTGTATCTAAAGAGCCTCACTTGTATCGCCACAATCTCCAGATGTCTCATCAAGAATGCTGTATACAAATGGATTAAAAGTTAAGTATTCACGAAGCTACGTACTTTTCTTTATAGCATTCATTACGAATCCTGTTTCAGACCTCACTCCATCCTTCGTGAGTTAGCGCGTGCATCTTGGCCGCCTCTTTCCATGAGTGTGCGTAGTGTTGGCAAGTCTGCCGACACTACATTATCTATAACAGTCAGACAATGCACACGCAGTTTATTGATTACATGCATGTAGAAAACTTGTTCTGAGTTAAAGCTGTCAAACAAGGGTTGAAGAAGAATAAAATGACACAACCAGACGACAGCTAATGTAGAAAATACTTTTCTGACTACACTCCTGGAAATGGAAAAAAGAACACATTGACACCGGTGTGTCAGACCCACCATACTTGCTCCGGACACTGCGAGAGGGCTGTACAAGCAATGATCACACGCTCGGCACAGCGGACACACCAGGAACCGCGGTGTTGGCCGTCGAATGGCGCTAGCTGCGCAGCATTTTTGCACCGCCGCCGTCAGTGTCAGCCAGCTTGCCGTGGCATACGGAGCTCCATCGCAGTCTTTAACACTGGTAGCATGCCGCGACAGCGTGGACGTGAACCGTATGTGCAGTTGACGGACTTTGAGCGAGGGCGTATAGTGGGCATGCGGGAGGCCGGGTGGACGTACCGCCGAATTGCTCAACACGTGGGGCGTGAAGTCTCCACAGTACATCGATGTTGTCGCCAGTGGTCGGCGGAAGGTGCACGTGCCCGTCGACCTGGGACCGGACCGCAGCGACGCACGGATGCACGCCAAGACCGTAGGATCCTACGCAGTGCCGTAGGGGACCGCACCGCCACTTCCCAGCAAATTAGGCACACTGTTGCTCCTGGGGTATCGGCGAGGACCATTCGCAACCGTCTCCATGAAGCTGGGCTACGGTCCCGCACACCGTTAGGCCGTCTTCCGCTCACGCCCCAACATCGTGCAGCCCGCCTCCAGTGGTGTCGCGACAGGCGTGAATGGAGGGACAAATGGAGACGTGTCGTCTTCAGCGATGAGAGTCGCTTCTGCCTTGGTGCCAATGATGGTCGTATGCGTGTTTGGCGCCGTGCAGGTGAGCGCCACAATCAGGACTGCATACGACCGAGGCACACAGGGCCAACACCCGGCATCATGGTGTGGGGAGCGATCTCCTACACTGGCCGTACACCACTGGTGATCGTCGAGGGGACACTGAATAGTGCACGGTACATCCAAACCGTCATCGAACCCATCGTTCTACCATTCCTAGACCGGCAAGGGAACTTGCTGTTCCAACAGGACAATGCACGTCCGCATGTATCCCGTGCCACCCAACGTGCTCTAGAAGGTGTAAGTCAACTACCCTGGCCAGCAAGATCTCCGGATCTGTCCCCCATTGAGCATGTTTGGGACTGGATGAAGCGTCGTCTCACGCGGTCTGCACGTCCAGCACGAACGCTGGTCCAACTGAGGCGCCAGGTGGAAATGGCATGGCAAGCCGTTCCACAGGACTACATCCAGCATCTCTACGATCGTCTCCATGGGAGAATAGCAGCCTGCATTGCTGCGAAAGGTGGATATACACTGTACTAGTGCCGACATTGTGCATGCTCTATTGCCTGTGTCTATGTGCCTGTGGTTCTGTCAGTGTGATCATGTGATGTATCTGACCCCAGGAATGTGTCAATAAAGTTTCCCCTTCCTGGGACAATGAATTCACGGTGTTCTTATTTCAATTTCCAGGAGTGTATTTTGGCACGATGCTCTCTCCCCATACATAATACAAAAGCTTCGAGACGCATCTACTGCCTGGCCGTCTATTAAACCTGAGAAGAACAAAATGACGCAGAAGTTAGCCTTTTTTCCACATGCTACTATTTTGGGTTGAGAAGTGAAGAGAATTATGTTCAAAGTTCCATTAAATTGATAACTTCAGCAGACAGCAGAATTGCGTTTTTAAAAAAAAATGTTGTAGCGAATGTAATAGAACACGCGACATCTTATCAACACTGCGCAACGATTACCGTTACCCTACTAGCTGTGACTGAAATGCAGCACCTCTGGAAGTGAACAACAGTTCCTCCAGAACTTCGGCATTCCACAGTGCTGTGAGATAATGCATATGGTCGGATCTAGACTTCTGAGAGACAGACAGTTACAGCATTTCTTTTGCACTGCACGATGGTTTCAACAAACAGATAGCGCAATAGAGTAGCTCAAATGGAAAGGAACACTTCCTATTTAAATTTCTGCATTCTACTCTGTTGGCAGTTCTGTGTAGGTGGCAGTTTCGTTATTTTATTTCGGTGATTACAAAATAGAGTCGAATGTATGCACTGGGTAGCCAAGGCAGCTAGTTCATGGCGATTCTATCAACCAAGTAAATGAATGTACTGAACATCCTGCAAACCACTACAGGGAGCCTGTGTGCCAGAATGCTCATCTTCTGTGCCGCAACGGTGTTATGATAGAGAAGTGAGTGGAAGAGAAGAGGCTTTGGTGGTCTGTTGGACTGATTATAGTTTCATATGATGATGGTCTCGGTTCGATCCCAACTTCTGCCGATGTTTTTTGATAGGAAGAGGCAGATTCTATTCTCTTCTGGCTACGCCAAGTGAAGAAGGTATAATGGTATTGTGGTCTGAAAATCACATTAAACATGATATTCCTTCTCTTCCAAGTAGACGTTAGGTGGAACCACAATAAAGTAAGGAGTGGCGACATGTAGAAACTCTATCACCAGTAACCTTTCTTATACTACTTATTTATTTCTAGTGACGAAACAAACCCTGTGTATGGCCACAGGACACTTATTCCATCTTTTATTTGATCTTCTGTATGTCGATAAAATTGGTTCTGAACTGGGAATGCAACTCAGACCGCCCTTAACGCGGAATTTGATCCCTTCGTGACAATACAGCTCGACTAGAATTTGTTGTTTGTTCAAAACTGCAGATTCCTTAACATCTCCACATATTGCGCATGAATGGGTTGGAATCCTGGCCCAACACTAAACTTTTCCCTATGTATTATCAAGCTGTAGCATGAGAACACCTGTCTGCTGGTGGATAACAATTTTTATTTTTAATGCATTTTCATTCGTTGTCAACACTAACGATCTCTGACGTTTTTCACTCCCAGTGAGACGCAGAACTATTTGCGAGATCACTGTAAGTTCAAGGATGTTATTCTGAGCTGCTGGTGGAGAAAAATTCGGTAGCTGACGTCTCTTTGTGTTTAGTCAACAACGCTATGTGTGGGGTTCGATTCCTAGTCAGCACTGAACACTTCGTCATATTATTTCTAGTTCAAACATGCTCACATGTCGCTGCTGGTGTATCAAACCCATACTTAACGTTCCTTTTCTCTACAATATAACAGCGATATATGCCGGGTTGGAGTCCTGGGAAGGAAAAAATTAATGTTTCGTCTCGTCATTTCAGTTAATACATCTAGCTACTGCCGAGAAAATCTGATATGTCAAAGTTGATTGTGCTTCGATAACAATCCGATTAGGTTCTGGGTTCGAATCCCTGTCCAATACAAAACTTTACCTCACTGCATTTCAAGTAAGTTAATTGTGAAGAAGCAGTATTTAACATCTCTCGTAGTTCGTTAACAGGGACAATAGATGCTGGGTAGGAATTCGCGACTGTTAAAAATGTTTACGTTATGTAATTTAAAGTTGGTATTTGTTAACTGATACTGTCTAAAATCGAGGTATATCATTCTCTTTATGCCTAGTCAGGAATGACTGTTAACTTCCGTCAGTCACGAAATCTTAGTTTGCATGACCTGGGTTTTAATCCATATGCAGAACGAGTCGGTTCGTCGTGTCATTTGAAGTTCACACATATTCTCAACTAGCTGCTCGTGAATAACGTAAATTTTTAATTACATTTTGTGTTAAATAACAAGTATGGTATGTTACTTTGAAGAGGAAATTATGAATACGACGAACTTACTACGTTCATTACCTATCTGACGTAATAATGAGAGTGCTAACATTTCAGGTATGTCCGATATTGCAATAAATGTGAGCTTACAAGCCTTAAGGACAGTCTTATCTGTGATGAGGTGTTCCCTGATATTTGTAGTATCGTGGTATTACTTAACATCTTAAGTTATTGCGATAGAGAGCAATGTTTTCTAGTGGTGACTTGTTGGAACCATTTTCAATAGTCAAACGACTGTATCAATGAGCGATTAGAGGACTTGCTAGACAGCTGCGTTATGTGGGTTGCGTGGGAATCAGGCGAAATGCAATCCAGGTCGTTCGGATACTTTTGAGCATGACTGTGCTTCGTTAACAATCCGATTAGCTGCTGGGTTCGCATCCCTGTTGCAAGCTTTATATGAGGGCACTTCAATTTTAAACATGAGGATACCTTGTTCCTTGTGAATGACACCATATTAAACGTCGTTGGGGGTAGTTCCCAGGAAGTTAACTGTTATGACAGGATTCCCAGTTCAGTACAAACATTTTCGTCATTTATTTTCAGGATCTGAATTGATAACTGATACTGGAGCAAACGTCTATACTTCACGTCTCTTTATGCCTAGTGATCTGGTCTCAATAAGGCACAAACAAAGCTTAGCTTAGTTAGCAAGGGCTACAGGTGCTGGGTTTGAATCCAGGTCCAGAACGATGACGTTGGTCATGTCATTTAAAGTTCAAATTTGTGTACACGTAGCTGTTGATGTGTTACGAGAACAATGATATTACTGGTGATTCGCTGTTAATGTTGAGATTTCCTTAGAGTGTTTGTTGCCGTTAATCGCGTTTTTCTACTGTTTCGTCCAATATCCAGTTTCCAGAATCACTCGGCGTTGAGTGACCTTCAGCACGTGGATGGAAAACCTTTTAGAGAGCGAAAAACTTTTTTCCAATTGCCGTTCAGCTTTGTAACTCCATATATTGTCACAAATATTTAATTTTGACTAAGGATTACTGTACGGTATATGTAAAGTAATCCGTCACTTGTTGTAATTAAGGTTAGTTTATGAGTGTTATGGGGTGTCTCACCGCTAAGAACGTGTTTTCTAATATGTTTTGTATGACGATATTAGTTGACACTTAGATTGACTGCCATAAAGACCTTTGGTCTCTTAGTAGTCTCTTGCGGTACCCATTGTGTGTAGTCAAACGACTGTACCCCATGGGGTTTTGGTGTTTAGAGGACCTGCAACACAGCTACATTATATTGGTTGTATTCGGCAGTGACCCACTTTTTTTGCTGTCAAGTGTACATCAGATCTAGCAATTTTCGCCCTATTCAGATAATTCTTTATGTTTTTTCGTTTTATGGTATATTTGTTTACTATCCTTCGATACAAAAACAAAGACATATTGCACCTGGATTGGTCAATGTTGTCATCGTATCATGCAATATATTCGAAAAATTAGAGTCACTGGCCTACTTAACTGAACACTCTCAAAAACTGTCTCCACAACTGTCCACCTTCAGATGAGTCTGTTTCACTTATTTTCGTGGTTGGGGACGATACTCCTATAGCATCAAACAAATCCTAAGGCAGAGTGGAGACATGAGAACGAAGTTTCTCGCTACGACATCCTTGAAGAAAACATTCTCGGGATTCTTTTAGACAACGAGCCAAAAATTTGGCTCCATTTCGCCAATCGTCGTTTTATCGTCATGTTGACTTCAAAGGTCCTGAGCAGTTTCTTGAACACATCAGCAGCAAGCGCTAAAATATTCAGTTCACAGTCGAGACAGCGAGAGAAGGAAAGTTGCCAATTTTAGATGTTTTGGTACAACGAAAGTTACAAGGGCGGCTAGTGTCTACTGCAATCCGATGCACACTGATCTGTGACTCAGCGCACAGTTTCCATCATCGACTTCAGAGGAGAGTCGTTTTAAATACATCGATATGCAAAGTTAAAACTGTTCCTGACGAAGATCACTTGGATTGCGAAATTAATCATCTGAAGTACGTGTTGTGGAAGAAAGCGTAGGAGGCACGCGATATAAAGTTGGCCCTCCCCAAGAATGGGTAACATTAAAATATTGAATAATCACGCTGCGAGCCACCGACTAAGTTCATTCCTTTCTGCGGTGCTACGTCAAGTAAAATTACCAGGACCCTGGAAAGACGAGTAATGAGCTCTGTTTTTCGACAACCTAAGAAGATAATGGAAATGCTGCGTCCGGTTAAGAACAGGCTCAGCCTCAGGGTACCTGAGATTTATTAAAATCCCTGTGAGTGTGGAAGCAACTGCATTGGCCAGTCATCCATAGCGTTTCCTTCCACTTCGCAGATCATCAAAGGCACATTTAGTGTTGATAACCTGAGAAATCAGCGGTTGCTGAGCTTAGCCTCAAAACTAAATACAAAATTCTGTTTGATGAAACATAGGTTTTGTGCCACACTTCAACTTACTGGGATTCCGTTATTAAACAGGCTGTAGAAATTAGAATATTCGAGAACAAGTTCAAAAGGGACAGCGGATATAATATCAGTGGCGCGTGGAATCAAGCACTAGACGCAAATAAGAAACAGAGAAATTCGTCGAATTTTTTGCACTATATTAGTCCACCACAGCAGGACACACGATAGTTTTCATTCAGAGTTGCGATGCGGAGGAGTGAATATCGGAATGCAGAAGAGGCGAAAGGTGTGGCGGATCACCGTCCAGCGGCCTCTATTGCTACAAATATTTTCCCGAGCTTCTGAAGCGGCTGAAGACGGTTTTCCAGCATATACCTTTCCAGATGTCCCAGGCTCATCTGAAAGAGGAACTTGAAGACTTGAACTCTGGCATGCACTCCATGTCTCGACGACCCGAAGCTCGACGTTGGCTGACGATTCGAACACCGATTTGGGAGCGACTTCTCGATCGCACTATCGATGCACGGAGCTGTCCATTGCTGCTCATCGCCTCGCCACAGCTGGTCAGTAACACCACGACTGGCATTGCTTCACGCTTTGTGCGCGTCATCTGCTGTCGGAGGTACATCGTAAAAGCCTGCTCCTGCCTCCACCGCCGGCTGCTCTGTTATGGTATCGACTACAGCCGCCACATATGCTGTGGACAAGAATGCTGCTGTGGATGCACCTCCTGAAGCAAATCTCACTTTCCTGATGGGGCTTTCTCCTAAGGGAGAGCACACAGGTGCACCAATCGAAGTAGTCCAAGCCACTCGCAAGCGTCACGCCACAGCTGCTGAGAAAGACTCCTCCTCCCAGTATGCCACTGCTGCTTCTGCTGCTTCACTCAGTGCGAAAAAGCTCCTCTAAAAGAAGCTAAGGCATCTAACGCATTGGAGATGCATCTCTAGAAGACTGCTTTATCGTTCCCAAGCGGGATTACACTGCCAGGACTGCTGTGCTGGACAAGACTCCAACTTTCTGAGACGGCCAACCGATTTGAAGACACCTCTGACCTAGTTGGTGACTGTGAGGTTGCCCCATCGACGAAGAAGGATCGTGTATGAGCAACGTCCAGGCGATCGAGGAAGAACATACGAGGGGGAAGATATTTTCCAACGATGAGTATGTTCACACAACGGTTATCGAATGGCTCCGTGACCAACGAGCGGACTCCTATCGTCGAGGAATCGAACGATTGCTAGAAAGATTAGATTAGTACTTGTTCCATAGATCATGAATACGACACTTCGTAATGATGTGGAACGTGTCAGGTTAGTAAAAGGTGGCTATACAAGATATTACATTACACAGAATATTACATGACACTTAATATTTTTGTGTGTGTGTGGGGGGGGGGGGGGGGAGGGGGGGGAGGGAAATTACCCACTCACTATATCCAATATATCCAAAAATTCATCTAATGAGTAGAAAGAGTTGCCATTCAGAAATTCTTTTAATTTCCTTTTAAATGCTATATGGCTATCTGTCAGACTTTTGATGCTAATAGGTAAGTGACCAAAGACTTTTGTGACAGCATAATTTACCCCCTTCTGAACCAAAGTTAGATTTAACCTTGAGTAGTGAAGATCATCCTTTCTCCTAGTGTTGTAGCCATGCACACTGCTATTACTTTCGAATTCTTTCGGATTCTTAATAACAAATTTCATAAGTGAATATATATATATATTGTGAGGCTACAGTGATGATCCCTCGCTCTTTAAATAAGTGTCTGCAGGATTATCTTGGATGAGCTCTAGCAATTATTCTGATTACACGCTTTTCTGCAATGAACACTCTTTTACTCAGTGATGAGTTACCCCAGAATATGATGCGATACGAAAGCAGAGAATGAAAATATGCGTAATAAGCTAATTTACTGAGATGTATATCGCCAAAATTTGCAATGAACCTAATAGCATAAGTTGGGTGGCTTGCGGAGTATAAATGTAGATGTAGATCTTCAGTGTGTTTTTTCCAGTCTAGATCTGACCGATGATGATTATGTTGGAAAATTGTGGTAAGGTTCTATGGAATCAAACTGCGGAGGTCATCGGCCCATAGGCTTACACACTAATTAAACTACCTTGAACTAAATTACGCTAAGAACAACACACACACCCATGCGCGAGGGAGGACTCGAACCTCCGACAGGGACAGCCGTACGAACCGTAACAAGGCGCCTAAGACCGCAGGACACCCCACGCGGCTGATTATGTTCAAATGTAGTGTAACTCATCTCTGATACTTTAAAGTTTAGAGTAGCATTCAATAAAAATTACATGGTCTGCCATAGTAATGTGTAACTCACTTTCTGAAGTCCTCTAGTATACAGGGTGCTCCAGGAGGAACCGTAAGTATTCAGGGGTATGACAGGAACGATCATAAGCAAGAAAGTCTTGTAAACATTGGCTCTAAAATGAATTCCTTAAGAGCTATTAGCACTTCTTCATCTTCGATTCTAAAACTCTTCTACTACGGGCAAAAATAAGAAAAAATGTCCTGTAAATATGGGTAATAAAGTGCATACATTAAGGGCTATGTGCAGTTGTTTGTCTTAGCTGATGTAAAACACGTGTTTTCTACCGAGCAAGCGCTCATGGCGCTTAAGGTATGCATTTTAGAGTCCATGTCTGTTAGAAAGTGTTTCCTGGTTTTAGTGCACACCACCTCATCCCAAAATATGAAAAACAAAGAGCTTGCAGTAGAAGAGATTTGTTTCACACTATCGAAGATGAAGAAATGCTCATAGTTCTTGAAGTACGAATTTTAGAGCCTATGTTTCTTTGCTTTCAATGATAGTGCCTGTCATATCCAAGAATATTGAGCATCCCTCCTAGGAAACCCTTTATTTCATTTTATCGTTAGATATATTTACATGCTTCACTATAATTACATGTATTTACTTGGATTAAGTCCATGCTGCACAAAATTATGTATTTCAATTTTACCCTTCTTCATATTTTCCCACCTCAATAGGCCGCTCCCTTAGAAACATATCCGAATCCGACCATCCATAAAAGTTCAACACAGGAAGTAAATTATCTCTAGAAAGTACGTTCTAGTGTAACAAACGGGAGAATGTTGTCGCGTACATACACGGAAACTTTGGCTTCCTTGCTAGCAGCATTAATAAATTAGAATCTCTCTGGTTGTATTTGTAGAAATCGATTTAAATTGTTGATAATATCCAATGCAATATGATTGTCATTAGAGATGGTGTCGAACAGAGAGTAGTGCATAAGACTGACGCTATTTCGGCAAGAAATCCTGGCTTCTTGACGTTTGTTACTATGTATCTGAAATACACTCAGTGGGAAAGGAGAAGACGTTTCAGCAGACATCTTTCCACTAATATTTCATTTTCTAAAATTTGCACCATCAAAGTTCTGTGTTGCGGAGAGAGAATTTTCTGCCTATAAAAACATTATTGCCGGCCGGAGTGGCCGAGCGGTTCTCTGAGCTTCAGTCTGGAATCGCACGACCGCTACGGTCGCAGGTTCGAATCCTGCCTCGGGCATGGATGTGTGTGATATCCTTAGGTTAGTTAGGTTTAAGTAGCTCTAAGTTCTGAGGGACTGATGACCTCCGATGTTAAGTCCCATGTTGAGCCAAAAACATTATTTCTGATCGGCAATGTTCTATAACTGTAGAGAATTTGGAGAAATACCTCGTTATTCATTGCGCAAGAAAATGAAATGTAAGGTAGCGTACATTAGTAATTTTAGTGACGATGGACATTTTAGTAAGCAGATGTAACCGAAAATAATCTTCTTTTTAGAGTGCAGTATAGACATTTAGAATAAAACACTGAGTAAAGTAAAACGTAGGCCTACCTTCTTAATGTGCCTCAGTTGTGCCTGGTGCATATTAAGACAATATAGTAGGGTATCGTGTAATTCGTAGATTAATTTCAGTTGAAATGATTGTTTTATGTTAAATATTTAATTAGATACTTATAGATTTTTCTCCTTCTCCTTTTATGGCCTCATTGTGCGACTTCAGTCGATTATTTTCTGATCTTCTTCTTCAATAAGTTTTCTTTCCAGACTGCCCAGTACCTTTTCATTGGTTCTGATCTTTTTCGTCGTTCCTCATCTCTAAATGATTTTTTGTTATATGTCGTTTCCTTATTTTTGGTTTAAATTTTGTTTTTATGTTTTTCAATTTCTTTAAATTTTCTGTTTTGTTTCGCAAATCGTCCTGGGTTAATTCTAGCTTTTCCGTACCCTCCCTGATTTCCTTTATCTATCCTACCTGTTCCTTTATCTTCCAGAGTTTCTCTGCAATTTTTTCTTAGAAATCTGGTTCTCATAATTCGACGAAAAAAAGAGATCCTCTTCTTCCGTACAGTATCTGTAATAGGCGCCAGTCCGCTCTACACCACTTCATTTGGTACAATTTGCAAGTGTTCGTTTTTTGATATTTCTTATTTATATATGTTCTAGCTATTGTTTTCCTACTTTTAGGATTTTGTCGGCTCTGTTCTTCTGAGTGACTGTGGAAAGAGTTTCACTTCTATATGTCACCTTTAGCTAAACCACCGTCTTGGAATGTTTCAGTTTTTACTGATAGACATTTCTTATTGTGAGTAGACCACGTTCATCTTTGAGACTCTGTCATTTTAGTAGTTATTTCTGCCCATAAAGGTTTCTCATCCAACTTGTATGTTACAATTTCTGCTACATATTTAAGTTATTTCACTATTTTTGCTTTCCTCTTATTTACTGTTATGTGGTTGATTATTAGTGGATCTGCTAGCATTATCTCAGTCTTTTCGAATGATATTAGGAGTCCTATTTTTACACTGTATTTTGTAGGTTTGATATTTGATTTCTGGCGTCTTGAATGTCATAACTAGTAATGTTAAATCACATGCGCATCTCAAGCAATTTAAGTATAGTTGATCTTTCTTGGTTCCAATTCATATGTTTGTAGGGTATTATTTGTACAATTCCCTCATCACGAGCACCAGAGCACAGTTGAAATGTAATGCCGACAAACAATCTTCCTGTCTTAACCCCGTTTTAGTCGTAAATGGCTCAGATATTTCTCCTCTCAATTTTATTGTGGAGTATGTGATTAATAGAGTAAATTTTATCTTTCGTTTTTTAAATTTGAGATGTATAGTATCTTCTGCTGTGGCCTTCTCCACCAGACATCACGGCGCCTACAGTATCAGCAACCAAACTGACAGCCTGCAGCCGCGGGATGCCCGCATCACGGGCACACCGAAGCACTACACAACCGACAGGCAATATTGATGAACGGCCACAGCAACAACCACAACAACAACACCACAGCAAAGACACCAGCGGCCACCAGGGGCCACTACCGGCCCACATAAACATAAGAAAGAAGTCGCTGCAGATCCCGGAACTATTTTCACACGTCAAACCACGTGATGGAAAATAGTTCCGAGGTACTCATCCACCGAAGCGCTATAAAGGCCGGCGCTCGGCCGTGCATTGGCAGTTCATCGACCGCCAGCAGACGTGAATAGCTGTTGCCCCGGCAGCCCGGCTTGGATCTTCTCGCTGATCTCTGGATTAGGCTTGGTATATCGGAGAAGTCTCTGGAGGAGATTAGTAGGAAATTATTTCAGATGTTTTCTCTTATTCTTGTATGTAGTTGTGATTCAAAGACGGATCACTGTTTTGTGTTGGTGTTATACTTGGAGAATTTGTTTTGGTTAATTGAACAGTCCAATAAATGGTTTTCGGACTTTAATCGTTAGTTTCTTCTGCTTACGCAGATATATCATATCCATCATTGAAGATCGGTGGATACAGTCGTAAGCTTTTTTGAAGTCTACAAAGGTCTTGCATATTTCGTCGATTTTTCATAACATAAAAATGTACATATTTTGCGTGTTGAAATTACTTAAAAATATGGACTCGACTTATCAGACCGTGGAACATCGAGCATATACAAAAAAAAATGTTGGCACGAATTATCAAAGGATTGCTTCCACAATGTATCCCCCAGTCTGTGGCTAAGCCATGTCTCCGCAATATCTTTTCTTCCAGCAGTGCTAGTCCAGCGAGATATGCAAGAAACTTTTCTAAATTTCGGAAGGTAGGAGATGAGCTACTGGTGGAATTGAAGCTTTGAAGGCGGATCGTGCGTCGTGCTTGGATAGCTCAAACTGTAAAGCACTTGCGCGGGAAAGGCAAAGAAACCAGTTTCGAACTCCGGTCAGGAACAGAGAAAGGCAAAGGTCCCGAGTTAGTCTCGGTCGGGCACACAGTTTTAATCCGCCAGGAAGTTTCATATCAGCGCACACTCCGCTGCAGAGTGAAAATCTCATTCTGGAAACATCCCCCAGGCTGTGGCTAAGCCATGTCTCCGCAATATCCTTTCTTTCAGGAGTGCTAGTTCTGCAAGGTTCGCAGGAGAGCTTCTGTAAAGTTTGGAAGGTAGGAGACGAGGTACTGGCAGAAGTAAAGCTGTGAGTACCGGGCGTGAGTCGTGCTTCGGTAGCTCAGTTGGTAGAGCACTTGCCCGCTAAAGGAAAAGGTCCCGAGTTCGAGTCTCGGTCGGGCACACAGTTTCAATCTGCCAGGAAGTTTCATATCAGCGCACACTCCGCTGCAGAGTGAAAATCTCATTCTGAATACTGCTCTGTGTACTTGTGCAGCTTCGCAAAATCATAGAATCTTTTCACAAAGTATTTCTAACGGTTGCACAAGAGGTGTACAACCTGGAGGAATGTTAACTACGTCTACTCCCACACTAAAATTGTCTGAAAACAAAGAATTAAACTTTTCACTCCAGGGAAGACTTGAAATAAGGACCTCTCGCTCCACAGCTGCTCACGCTAACCACAGGACCACGGCACTTCTAAGCTCATACTATACTTGATGTTCCATACTTTCCACATGGACTACTCAGTTTTTATATTTTGCTTATTTTTTTCATAGTTCCACACAACTTCTTCCTGTTTTCTCGATTGATCTGTGTTCAGTTTTTCAAGGCCTATCCACTGTGCCAACTTATAACTAAATCTGAGAGGGGTGCGATGGGGAGGTTCCCTTGTTAGTAATGTTATCTATAAGCTTTTTATTTTTCAGATCTATAAGTAAACCAAAATGATGAAGAAAATCGGCTCCCAATATTCCTTTTGATACATCTGCTACTATAAATGGCCATTCAAACTTATGCTTAAGACCTACATCAGTGGTTAACAGCTTTGACCGTAAGTTTTTATTTCAGAACCATTTGCAGCATAGAGACTAAAGTCAGAGGGTTCAAGCTTCTTAGTTTTTGCCACTGGTATAACAGACAAATCTGCACCGCTATCTACCAGATAAGATCGTCCACAAGTTCTGTCTTCAACAAATAATCGATATTGGCGGCTTACTGACGTAACTAGAGTAAAACATTCAGCCGCTCTTGATTCTACTCTTCCTTGTTTTCCTTATTTTTCCATTGGCAAGGTTGTACACACTTTTCAGGTTTACACCATGAGCCAAATTTGAAGTGTTAATAACAATATTTACCATTTTTTTAACTGTGTTCTGTTTCTACTTCTGCTGCGTGACTTGGATCTATGTGATTCTCGGAGCGTCTTAACTTCATTTTCTAAGTCTTTAATTTTTACAAGAAGATCTTTGACTGGTAAGGATGTGGAAGGAACTGACTGGGATGAGGTAATTTCAAGCTCCTCAGCATATTGCATCTCCACTATACGATCGGCCATCTGCGCGACTTTCTCCGTCGTTTCTTCCTATATCACTAATATACTTCGACTATTACTAGGAAGTTTATCGAGCCACAATGTTTTTAAAGAGTTTTCCGACAAGTTGGTCCCAGCATAGTTTCGCATTTTTCGTAATGACTGGCGAGGTTTCACATCACCAAGTTCCAACCTACTCAAAAATTTTTTTTTTATATTACGCTCTTCATTTTCCTTGAAAATTATTTAAAAGTCGTTCTTTTGCCAACGAATATTTGTTATTTTCATCACTGGTTAACAGATCCCAGAAGTTTTCGACATATTTCGGTTCAAGCTGGTCCAGCAGATAATTGAACTTAGTTGCTTCCGTTGCTACGGTAGCGATTGTAAACTGAGCCTCGGCTTGGCAAAAGCAAATATCGGGCTTTTCTACCCAAAAAGGAGGAAGCTTTACGCTTACCTTATTGATTTCCGGAGCACTCACAGGAGTGTCCCCGTCAAGTCCACTTCCTGATTGCATTTTAAGTGTTTTATTGAACACCGTCTGCGCCGAATTCCGGCAGATTCCGCGTTGGACAATTCGCTGATAATTACGTTGCAGGGTTTCTTTCGCTGTCTCGCCGATCACGTCGGGGTCACCAATTTCTCGGTGGTGTCTAACACAGGTAAACACAAACACACACACACACACACACACACACACACACACACACACACACACACAAATAAGAACTTAAAACTTCTTTATTATAACATTTTATAAGATGTGAATCGTCGTGTTGCTTAGGCAACGATACATTTTACAACTCTCTAAAACAAGACAATCCACTTTCGTCTCTTGTGACGTCACAGAACATATATCTCTGAAGCCAACCTTATCGATGTCAAAACACTCACTAACACACACCAAAGCACCATATGGCAGAGAAGCCTGCTCCCACATTGTCTCTAGTGTTTTTTAGACGGCGCTCTGATTTGGAGACTACGTATGTAAGTGTAGAAGTAGATGCTAGTTTAACACAACTTCCATACTAGCATACTTAAATACAGACCAGAAGATCATTATCGTTGTTTGAAACTATTAATCATACGTTATTGCTGTAACCAATAAGTGGAATAAAAATTGAATCGGTCATTTCTAAAAGACCCATTTCACATTTCTGATAAGAGTTTTATTGTGGTTTTTAGTCCTCCAGTGCAAGATAAATATCCCATGCTAAAGAGACCTCGCTCTGACTGTTGGACAGAGGAAATCAAATATATTTATATATAGGGTGTTTGTCGTTACTTGAGACAACCACGTACCTCGGAAACGAAGCATCATACGTGACACAAAGGTTTACATTTACATCGTAAATGAAATGTAGAATCAAATGCATTAGTTGTTAATTGCAAAACCCACCACGAATTGAAAATAATGGTTTGAGTAAACCCAACGTACTTTTTGGCGAAGAATCCGAATATGCAATAAAATGGGGGGGGGGGGGGGGGGACAAATTTGAAAATCCAAAGTTGTCCCCGCCCATGCAGGAAGCATGGTTAGGGGGTGGCCAGTTGTAGCAGAGACAGATGTCCCCTTCACTAGTATTAACTTTCAACTTCGAAAATTTTTTTCGTGCGATGCATCGTTTTCGAGATATTTAATTGTCTCAAGCCAAAAAGTCAAAACAAATACCCACTACATTCTTTGAAAGGTCTTGCATCCACATGGTGAATATAAGAGAAATTTTAGATTTTAGCAGATTTTGTCCGAATTTCTGCAAAAACGTAGATTCTACAGGGAATTATGAGGAACAGAAACTTTAATCCAAGGTAGCAAATATTAAATTTCTCAGTGTCCAGTACATAGAGAAGTGTTCCAATGAAATACAAGAAAACAGAAGATATCAGTGAGGTTATGGAATAAGTCTCATGAAAGTATGTACAGTGCTAAAAAGATCTACTGACAGTCCCTGTAGAAGAGTACTATTGTCATGCTACAATATAACTTTTAAAAACTGGGCTGTTATTTTAAATAACTACTATTCAATCGTGCACTCCAAATGCAATTTTGGACCGATTTTTGAGTTCATTATTTAATTCCATAAAAAGTTTTATAAAGTTTCTTATGTAAAATACTGATGAATTTAAATAATGAAAAGAATTTTAGTTTGGCACGTCCACTTCCAAATTCCTCTCTTTTCATGGCGATTAATTTGTATATTATGGCGGTCCATAATTATAAATAAGCGGAATTTCTTTTGGAAGTCTTTTTGTTGTAACAATTCTGACACTCCTCTCCTTTTCACATTCGTCAGACATCAGCAAAAACACCCTGTGAGTGCATTAGCGTCTATAGAATAAATGACTGTGGTTAGGAGTGGACCCTTATTCTATGACAGAGCACATCGGTGTTTGGTTGTACACAGTTTGTTTAACTTCAGAATTATTCTCAAAGAAGTACACGACTTTACGTAGATTGTGACATGACACTTACAGGACAGTTGTCAATATAACGCGTTATGCTCTGTTTAGTAGAAATAACTATGAACACAACAATACCAGATTTAAATAGAGGGTTCTCTACAGAACTATTCTTACTACTAAACCGTGAAGTTCGCCAATATTGCGACAAATCATTCGATTCCGGTTCTAAGTTCGGTACTATTTAGGATGACAATTAAGTCTACGGAGGATGGCATGTTTTTGTGACAAGATGAGCAAAAGATTACTCAAGGTAGCTAGAGTTCACAGTGGACGCAAGCTGGTGAACCAACAAGTTTACGCGTCTGCCAGCGGAAATTACCTTTTAGTTGTGACTTGCTGTCAGCTGCATACCTGCTCTCGCCCTCTGAAAATCCTATAAAAAGCTAATCAAAATCTTTACTGATTTTATCAGCTGCAACTGTCCCATGTTTCTCGTTAGGCGAGAAGACGTGCACTCATCCCTAGTCTGGAAAATATGGAGATATACACGTACATAAATGGTGCAGTGTGTGCATAGATGGTGCAGTGTGCATACTTCAATGCCGTCTCAGTTCTCGCAAGAACAATTTACTACGAGGCTGTTTCGTTTCTGTTATCGGAGCTCACTGACTCTTCAGCTAATTTATAGCTGAATGCCAGCCAAAGTGAACGCAGTGTTCACACAAAATTGCTCTTTTGGCGTCTTACAGAGCGTGATGCACCCTGTTCTACATTTGACGCTGGTTCAGGGGAGAGTCCCGAAGTTTTCGGTCTTGTGTCTTTTGTAGCAAACTGTCCCCCACCTGTTGAAACAACCCCTTAGAAAAATTAATGAATCACTGTGCTGATAAACCTCGTACATTGTTTGATTTTAAAACACAAAAATCTTCGTTACTCGAACTACTGCAACACAGCGAGCGGCAATACTGCCAGCTAAATAAAAGATTTTAACTACTGAAGGCACTGACTACTGATAGGCATAGTTAGCAAATGAAAGATTTTGATAGAGAGCAAACAATGTATTTACCTTAATAGTGTTCAAAAGTCATAATATATATAGCAGTTCATGACATCCAGGCTTACAAATTTAATGTATCTGATGGACACACGTCCAGATCATCCGCTCTCAAAACTCCGCCATTTCTCTCCCCACATCCACCACTGCTGGCGGCTCACCTCCAACTGCGCAACGCTACGCGCTGTTAACAGCCAACTGCCCGACACTACAATAGCATATATTACAACAATGCCAACCAGCCACAGACTGCACACAGCACATCCAGTGATTTTCATACAGAGCGCTACGTGGCGTTACCAATATAAAAACCTAAACAGCCTACTTACACTGTGTCCTTTAGTGTTTCACGTCATGGCTTTTTCAAACCAATGGAAGCATTCCTTTCATCTTGTGGAAACTAGCTATGCCAATCGAAAAGGGCCTACCTTTAAAATGCGTCGAAATACCACAGTTTTCTACTCCTTCCGAATTTATTTCCGCCAATTGGACATTTTGTTCCTGGTCCTGATGCCTGAAAGCTACATGCATACATAACAAGCGTACCACGAACATTTCACGGGTCTGTTTGTATCCATCTGGAAATTCCCCAACTCAGTTTTCTAAAGAATTTCTCTGTCTCAAGCAGCGCTGGCCCGTTACCTGCTCTCCTCTCCTCAGTGTAACACACAGCGCGTTTGTTTTCCCTCTCACCATGGGTCACCAACCGCTTTTTAGAAGAATTCCATTGTACTTGAGCCGTGACGGAGCAACTCGCGTCTGCCCCCAAACTAAAACTTTTCCTCTAGCAGCTTTTTTCACCTTTTGCTCACTGACATGCAGGATTTGGTTTCAGTGTGTTAATACTGTCGAATTGAGTGTCAGCACTTTGCATTACAAACTGTGCATTTTGATAGGGATATCTGCTCATTAACACCAAAGTATGTAAGGTGATATCTTCATCTACTTATTAAAATGTATAATGACCCATGTAAGGTGTGAACTTGACATCCATTCAAGCTGCCACCTTACATATCCTCCTCCTTCCGTGTTCAATTTTGCACTGGATCGATCAACGGTTGAGAAATTGATATAAGTCAGTGCAAAATTGTTATCGGCTGCTGACTGTAGCAATTGTTATATATTTATATTGCCCAATTCTCTATTTTAATATGGCATAATCAAACAATTGCTCTTTCAGTCTCTTTTTGTAATTTTTTTCACCACAACTGATTTACTTTAAAGAGTATGAGGTGGAGATTCCTACTGCAATTCTTAATCCTTAGATGTCCCTTGTGTGAGCTGGTAGCATGTTGGACATTAGAATGTAAATGAAGGAGTAGATATTCGTGCAATTGACATGCTATGTATGGTAAAGCAGGAGGAGACCTGAGTTGAGCAGAATTATGAAGGTGAAACTTGATATGTAATGAGAGTGGCTTTCTGAAATGGGATTGTGTTAGTATTAAAATTTGTATTAGTTATAGAGTGTCCAATTGTGGAGAGGTTATTAGCTATTGTGAAGTGAAGACTAGTAAATAGACACTTGAGTGACCCTTGGTTATTTAAAAGATTTTAAGGAATGTTTATATTGTCTGGTTATTTTGTTGGTTGTGGCTTAGTGTAAAACAATTTACCCTTTGAGATGTGTAATGGAGGTAGAAAGGTGTAGGAAGTACAGTCTCTTAATATTTAGAGTACGAGAAGAAATGATATAGTGGAGACATGTAATGTGTGTGTGTGTGAGAGAGAGTGGGCGAATTAGTTGGTATATGCATGATGTGGAGGTTTCAGAAATTAACATGTTTGTACTAATTTTCTGATGTAATACTATTATTTAAATAATATGAAGCCTTTTCTAGTTTATAGTTGTCTATATTTTATTTTTAAATTAAAACTAATTAGAGATTCTCTGTAAATTTGTACCACTCATAATTTTTAAATTTGAGACTGATTCTGTTTTTGACATAAAGACTTATGTCAAATGATAATGTATAGAAGTTGAGGAAACCTTCATTTAAAATTATCTTCCCCTTTTTCAATACTTATATTTCAGTCTCAATCTTAGCTTAGCTTCTATGGCAATTAGAATAGTTTATTACTTTATCTCATACTTAACCACACCCTTCTCATAACTTTACAAGCACAATCCCATTCACAAACATATTTATATCCCCCAAAAATCTAAAAAATTAAATTGACTTTTAGAAAAATATTAAATTCCTAATCCTACTAATTATCTTGTAAATATTAAATCAGCATCATCAAATTGCAAAACCCTTTTTTCTATATTACCTATATCTTAACAAACACATGACATACTAAAATCTTAGTCTCCAAAATAAATATCAACATTTGGTTTTCTTAACTTAGGTGTGTTGTAAAAAATATGAAATACAAGAAAATCTTATTGATCTGTCAAGATTAAAACTCAAAAGTATTGTTAACAAAATCTGTTTCTTGTACAAAATTCTTTTAAATTTAATATTTTTTTAAAAATAACAAAATCTGTGTGTTCGTAGTCTTTTTTTTTGTCAGTTTAATCTGATACTAGTCTGTCACAGACAGTCTTTTTATATATAACTTCACTGTGATTCATTGAAGTTGTCATCCTCATCTTCACACGCCTCGACGTTTCTCCTCTGAGCATTCAATGGTGGTCAGCAGATAGAGTGATTGCAGAAGGTTTGAGTGTATTGTGAATGCTTGGCTGCCTTTGTTCCATTCTTTACATACCCAAGGCGAAATTATATTAGAGATCTATCATTAGCAGCATAAAACTTATATTCTTCAACAGATCTCAAATATTTATGCCAATCCATCGTTGTTTTCCATACGAATAGTCATTTCCCATCTTCGGTGTGACATCTGAAAGTGTTGCAATTTTCCATAAGGAATATCAGACATTTGTATTGCTGGAACAGTTAAAATTGGATTCTTTGTTGGTAGGTATATGCAACAATGGTCTTGTATGGAAGGGATTTAGAAACGTTTCTTGATTTCTTCTAGTCCAGGTCTTCTTTCTTCCTAATCTTCTGTATTGAATCTTCTTTTCTTGTTGCATCTTGCTGTCTTTTCACTTGTGCCTTCATTCTTCTCTTGACTGGGAATTGGGATTTAAGACCTGCTTAACCTCATTATTGTATAATCTGTTCTTATGGTATTTTCTTTCAAATCGTTGTGTAACTTTATTGTATCATAAAATTACATTGAAATCCAGACTTTTAGCTGCTGACAGGTGTTGATAAATGGGAACAGTTGGAAAATGTGTGTCCCGACTGGGACTCGAACCCAAGATCTCCTGCTTACATGGCAGACACTCTGTCCGTTTGAGCCACCAAGGACACAGAGAATAGTGTGATTGCAGGGATTTATCTCAGGCACACTACCCGTGAGATCCACATTCCCAACTTAATGTCCACACACTACATTTGTAGTTCCCCTGCTGACTATAATCATTACTCGTGGCAGTCAATCTACTGATTCCCATAAGAGTTCAGGCAATGTGAGTGCATCTGCACTGAAGATCATTGGCCTGTAAACCTTATCTATATAAAGATGGTATCTGTTGTGACATGTGGTCGCAACCTGAGATACCGATCACGGATCTGCCACCATTCCCTCTGCACTGTCATTTCGTTTGGTTTCGTGATACATTTTGTTGTACATCAATTTCTGTCCTATCAAGTTCTTTGGTTTGCCCGATATGCAATGATCTACATCCTTCTGCCATCTCAGACCATCTAACTAACCTCTGTCTTTCACGATTTGCGCGAACCTGAGCTCTAGTCAACATGAAGCTATATGACCTGACAAGTCTCCAAAATATCATAGACACAACACAACATTAGCTCCACCATCTACAGTTTGTGGGTATTCAAACCAACTCTACAACGCCGTGAATAATTTCACGGACGCCAGAAAGGTCATGCACAAGCTACTTTTACACAAAACACACAAATTTTTATTTGCTCGTTAATACAACCTTTTCTACTCTGTGGATCACACATTTACAGTAATCTGACCGCTATGCAGACACATACATTGAGTAACCCTGTCACTTTCTTGTTTAAAAAAAAAACATTTTTTGTTAATACCAAATTTTAATTTCTCTTTCTAATTTGACTAATTGCCATCGTGGCAGACCAACTGTCATCCTGGCAGGGTCGCCATTGTCTGACACTCCACTCTTTCCACATTCATCAGTCATCAGCAAAAACACCCTTCGTTTGTATTTAAAATAAAGCATTTGTTTATTTCGCTTTCGAATTTCACACTACAATGATCAGTGGCCGCGCAACCTCTCACAGCGTCAGTAGTTGGTAAGCTATCTGTCAGATGATTAGATCTTTAGACATCTTGTACAGTCCCCACATATCTGTTAATGTATACAGTTACCTGAATATTGTATTCTTCAGCTTCATGAACTCAAGAACCCGCGTTCGCGGACAGGAAGTATTTTATTGGTGCTGCTGAAATGAGGTATGGAGGATATCTGCATCCCAAAAAATCCAACTCACTCCAGACTGCCAATATTCCATTCTACATTCTATTGAACGTCTTAACGGCTTTGCCAGCTCAAGTATCACGCATTTGAACGGACGCCGTTGGTACTTTGAGGTCACGATTGAGAGGTGAAGGGCAACTCAGTTTATATAAACAGTCTGTTGAAACAGCGGAAATAGTCCATACAAAACAATTACGTCTACGTCTTTTACTTGTGTATACTATTATCATTGCCTCCATTCTTTGTTGTATTCGGTGTCCTGTACTTTGATCGTCCGTCAAATCAGTGTGTCACTTTTGTTTTCATATTCTAAAGAAGATGTAATAGAAATTGCTATGTGCCAACGAAGTAAGACTAGGTTGACAACGAGGCAAAGTGGTCAGCGCCTTTTTTTGTATCACTCCTACTAGCCCCATCAGCCACTATGCCTAGTGTCTTCAAGGGAAAAGTGAATACTACTTCATCAAGCACTAACAACTAGTTTCCAGCGTATGCTCATTCACAGCAGTTCACTGTCGCTGTGGGTTGTATACCCACTGCAAAATGAACATGTAATAAATGTTCATATAATACCCTAGTGCTTATTAAAAAGATAAGTCCTTAAATAATTACTGAATAAAAAGCCAGATTTGTCAGTTCATTCCTAAAAGGCTCTTATTTCTCAGAATTCGGAAGCTAATAGTTTTCTTCCTACTGAATACAAAGATACTAATTTTGTAGTATAATATATGCTGTATAGTTCACTGTTTATGTAAAAAAACGCTTGTTCTAGTACCAACAGTTTTATTTTAAAACACTTTTTTGCTTTTTCTCGAAATAAGGCTGTATCGATAGAAATGACTATATCATATCGCTTTGTATGGCAACATGACCTACTGATTTTTTAGACACATACATCTATCCTTCCAAAACGGTGTCTAATATTTCTTATGAATTCAGTACTGACAGTTGATGATAGCTGTGTAGTCCTTTTGGAGCGGCAGGTACATCTGTGAGAATTACGAGTACTAAACAAGGGTAGCGCTGTGCATGAGATTGAGAATTATGGCGATTAGATTTCAAATGAGAAAGTGAGATTTCTAGCACAATATGTTGCTCGTTCTCTAAACTTTACAAAGCTTTAAAAAGAAATCTTTGTCACTATTCGTTACATGAACTGCCCCGTTTGAGAAGTTCGGTGCTGTCAGTGTCTGTTCTCTTGCGAGGAATGTACCCTCCTACACAGCGAAACCTCATAATCTTTACAAAAGAAAGAACCAGTTTAAACGGGATAGAAAATGTAGCAGTTGCTTACCTCGTTCGGCGATCTTACACGCCTATCAATCAGTCATGTTTCCGGAAATGAATTATCGGGCTCAACAAGAATACGTAAGATCATAGACGGAAAATAAAGGACAGAAAAGCCAGACGAAGGTTGCCGTAAGAGAGGCATTTAATTATTAAATCCTGAACACACAAAAAAACGGACTAGGCTGACCAGCGATGCGCGTTGGCCGCCGGTGGAAGGGCCAGGGCCGCTTGAACCCTTTCACGCCGGCGCCGTGATTGTAGTGTAGTGTGCTGTGGACGAACGCTAGTCCCGCCCGACCGTGCCCGATGTACGGCAATTTTCTCGCGCTCCCCGCGGCGCTACCCTGTCCTTCTTTCACACTCGCAGTGTTATCGTAATTATTGAACATTATACTATGTATTTATTCGGGAAAATATTTATACAAATCACACATGTTTTTGATGTTGTGTGTCGTGTCTGTGCACAAATCCAAGTCTGGGGATGCCAATGGAACAGCTGGAGTAGCACGTGTACCTGATGTATAAGCAGCTGCGTTCGGTGCTTCATTTTCATCGTTAGATTCGGACGATGATTCGAGTTAATCTTCAAAGTCACTATCCAGTATGAGAGAAAGAGCTTCCTCCACAGTGTATCGCTTATCTGCCATATCACTTCTAGTAGAAACCGAGGTTAACAACACGTCACTTCAGATTAGAAATAAGGCGGGAAATGAGCAGTGCAACTGAAGCAAAACCGCTAGATGATGCATAGGACAAGCTTCCACTCAAGTCGAGCGTAGTGAAGCGGAGAAATGTGACGCGAGGCGGAACTGCTACAGCAGTCTATCGGCTGGGGGGGGGGGGGGGGGCACGGGCGGCACTGGGCTGCTGCAGCAGTCCACCGGCTCAGCTGCACATTCGCTCCCGATTTCTATAGAAGTTCACCGTAGCAAAAGGGTTAAAATGCACGGCATACAAGTGGCCACACAAGCGCACGTTAGCGCTGTGTAGTTGGGCATAGATTTTGTTTTCTTTATTAAACGGATTAGGGTTAATGTAGTAGTAATTACTTCGACAGTGGTTTAGCTACTGGTTGACTGCCTACCTCCCAGTGACAAGGAGAGGAACTCGTGCCAGGTGGAGGATAAAAGTTGTAAATTGTATCGTAAAGTCATACCGACCACTGTAGAATTAAGTTACGTAGTCATTGGTTAGTTCAGTAGTGTGACTCTTCATAGTAAACTTAGTGTACTGTTAGATGTAAAAAAAAAAAAAAAAAATCTTCTCTTACTGTGAAAGGAAAGGTGGTTAGCTATGTCTCTCTCACAACACAAGCTTCCATTGTCCATTCATACATGCTGCTGCTCGCTATGTGCAAATGACACGAGCTGCCAACTGCTTGGTTATAGTAGCTTCGTGCAGCATTACAGTGACACCAAAATTGAGAAATTTCACGTCAACTGTTTTATGTTTTGCAGAGTTACTGAGATCTCCGTGATTTTTCCCTCCTTTCTTAGTTGAATCTGTTGTATTTGATTTCCTGCTTACAGACGTTTGATTCATTCAGGATGACGATCAGTTGGTAAATCAATAGAGCGATGTTCCGAAATTCACTGTAAAAATATCGTTCAACTACGTAATTTATAAATTTAGTGTAATCACAAATAGTATAATTGGCTAAATAAGTGGAGAGATGGAGACAATGTAAAAAATTTCTTCCTCTTGATATACAAGAATAATTACCTACAACTTTCACCGCAAATACTGCTGAAATCCAAAGCGCTGTTGATGTGCGGTTCTCAGTCAAAGGATTGGTAGTCACAGACTGATACTGTTAGCCAATAAAGAGACTAATAGTGCTTAGAAAGTATATTTTTATGCAGACATAAGCTTTTTTAAATGAAAGGGTGCCTATTGACATTAATAGACTAAAAGTAGGGTAAATTATAACGTCAGTGGTGTTTGTTGCAGGATTCTAGTGCGACTCATTTACGAGGTATCTTATTTTGAAAAGTTCCCACACCGACCCTTATTTGTGCCATTCAAAATGCTTAATTGCTAGGTACGAAGTCGTTATGTTTGTTTACAGTGTGCTTGTGTGTTCCTTGAGTGCAAAAATATGGTTCAAATGGCTCTGAGCACTATGGGACTTAACTGCTGTGGTCATCAGTCCCCTAGAACTTAGAACTACTTACACCTAACTAACCTAAGGACACCACACACATCCATGCCCGAAGCAGGATTCGAACCTGCGACCGTAGCGGTCGCGCGGTTCCAGACTGTAGCGCCTAGAACCGCTCGGCCACTCTGGCCGGCCCTTGAGTGCACTGCGACTTGCTAGTTCATTAGTGTGTGACAGTCCAAGCAGTAGGTCGTCAGTGGACAAACGGATTTAACAAAGCAGAAAAAAAACCAACATGCTCGTAGTATATGGAGACTGTAAGAAGAATGCAGTTCGTTCTTCTATGGCGTATGCGGTAAGATATCCCAATAGACATTAATCATTTCGGTAATTATCTATCAGTCTCTTCAACCTCTTGCGTGAAGTAACAGAAGGAACCAAGTGACGACAGGAGCGGTGGAAACGAATGTTTTTACTTCTGTTGCAGTTGATCCGCACGTTAGTTCCCATCCAATCGCATGAGGAACTGACGTGAGTCATGAAAGTGTCCTACGAAATCTCCGTCGGCGTACGTTTCATCCCTGCCGAATCTCTCTCCGTCAAAAGGAGCATGGAAACGATTATGAGAATAGTGTTAACTCCTGTACATGGCCATTAAGACCAGATACTCCAGATGTGTCATGGATCTTGTTTACTGATGAAGCCATATTTACCAATCATGGCGCCCGCATCTCGTGGTCGTGCGGTAGCGTTCTCGCTTCCCACGCCCGGGTTCCCGGGTTCGATTCCCGGCGGGTTCAGGGATTTTCTCTGCCTCGTGATGGCTGGGTGTTGTGTGCTGTCTTTAGGTTAGTTAGGTTTAAGTAGTTCTCAGTTCTAGGGGACTTATGACCACAGCAGTTGAGTCCCATAGTGCTCAGAGCCATTTGAACCATTTTTGAACCAATCATGGCCAAGCAAACCACCGAAAAATGCGCTATTGTTCCATTCACAATCCCCGTGGCTTCGTCTATGGAACGTTAGCATCCATGGAGTGCAAATTTGGGGTGTGGTACAGTGAACCGAACGTTCACAAGCATACCAGCCTCCTAATAGACCTTCTTCCACGGATGCTAGAAGCTATTCCTCTGCATACTAAGCGAAACCTGTTGTATAAACATGATGGCTGCCCGGTTTACGAAGTAGTACAGCGTGTCTTCACGAATGGTTTCCAAGTCGTCGGACTGGACGCAGAGGAACTGTACCTTGACCGCCCCGTTCCCCAGATTTGACTCACGCAAACTTTTTTCTGTGGGCAAAGCTGGAAGACGCTGCCAACGGCAACATACCTACTACACCCGACGTATGCAACGACATATCACCACAGGCTGTTCGGACATCTCCGCTGAAATACTAGCACGTGTACACGAATCGTTCCATACCAGACTGGAAGCGTATATTGCTGCTGCCGGTGGTTATTTTGAACACAAGCTGTGATGTCAGTTGTCTCGTTACTGGTCAGAATCCACGTAACTAGCGTACGCACTTGTGTTATTCTTTAGTGTGTGTTACCACAAGTACTGCACAAGTGTCGGTGTGGCAACTCAGAATTCAGTATCTCGTAAACGACTCACACTAAAATACTGCAACAAATGCCACTGACATTCTAATTTACCTTGTTTTCAGTACGTTTTGAAAAGTGCATGTTTGCACAAAAAATGCATTTTATAGGTGTCGTGACAATCTGTTGACTGTCTAACAGTACGAGCCCCTGACTACCAATCTATTCTGTGAAAAACACACATTAATAGCATTTTTCATTTTCGCAATATCTGCGAGCCCATTTTGGGTGATCCATCCTGTATAAATTCAAGTCGCCTCTTCTCGTCCACCTGTACATGCAGTCTAATCTCAGAAACTGCTGTAGTGATTCTGATCAGGTTTTGACTAATTGATGGACTGCCTAATGACGACGGTTTTTGTGTGTAAGTTATAAATATTTCGTACAAGTTGTCTGTATGATGATGAATTAAAGTTAACATTTGATAACTATGTCACTGCGCCCTAGCAAATATCCGCCACAACTCGTGAGAGCAGCAGTGACTTGAGACAGTAGAGAGCGTATGCACATTCGTACCAGGTGTTGTGGTCTCATGGTAGCGCATTTGGCTACAATGTATGATGCTGTAAGATTGAATCACTGGTGGATCACTTTTTCCCATTCAGCCTTTTAACCTAGTATTCACCTATCAGTGATGTGGAGATTTGTGAGAAACGAAACATGGCTCGGATTCAACATTACACAGCAGCTCCCCTTTCACCAGTTTCATGACTGGTTAGGCATATGCAAGTCTCCTGACAAGGACTGCAATCGTTTCAGAACAACTGCATGGCGAAAACACATGCAAGACGTAATCTTGTGGTTTTCAATTATTTATGCATGCAGTAAAACGCAGCATGGGATGCAGCTTTACTTCGTTCACGCAAAGAGAGTTTAGCAGCATATGCCTCCACTTTCAGCTTTCTGCTTTCATTGACACAAACATAGATTCTAGCATGATTCTCTGCATTTCTTTGGACGCTTTCGAATTACACAGAAGACTGGCTAGTGAATATACAATGGCGAGAGAGAGATTTAGGTCTTTTAAAGATCATAAAGATATGGGCACGATCTGCTTGAATGGGATTAAGAAATTTCTTGCTGATAAATACACCAGATTTCGAACTACTACTCATCCAGCTCACCCCCACCCTGACATACCTTGGCCTGGCCCTCGACCGTCACCTCACCTGGACCCCTCACCTCCTGACCATCCAGAAGGAAGCCCATTCTCACCTTTGCCTCCTGAAACTCCTGTCTGGCCGAACATGATGACTGTGTCCTTCCACCATCCTCCACACCTACAAATCCCTCATCCATCCTATCCTCTGTTATGCCAGCATTGCCTGGATCTCCGCACCCGCCCTCTTTTACAAGGCCTTCCAAATCCTCGAATGCCATGCGCTCTGCCTTGTCTTCCCTATCTGCCTTTTTTCCCCCACATGGCTCCTGAATGACCTTACCCCTTCCCCCACCTCCTCCTTTTCCTCCAACATTTCTGCATCCTTTACACTATCCACAGGCTTGATACCCTGCACCCCCTGGTTTCCTCCTTCCTCTTCACCCCCCACCCGTTGCCACACCTCTATCGCTGTATCCCTCCCTCTCTCCACCACCACACCCTCCATCTCCTTCATCAGGGCAATTTCTGGCACCTCCTCCTCCCGGATGTTGAATTTCGCCGTGACATCTACCCTTCCTTCCAACTGAAACCTGGCCTTGTCCCCCCCCCCCCCCCGCCACGACCCCAGAGCCCCCTTTTTTCCTCTCTCCTTCTTCTCTCCCTGAGTCCCTGCACCCCTCCTCGACTGTTACCCTCCCACGTCCTGCTCCCCAGCCCTCTTCGGTGCACCCTCCGCCCATCTCCCCCGTCTTCTCCCCTACCTCTCTTCTTCCCTTGTCCTCCCTCTCCTCCCCTCCGTCTCTTCTCCCTCGTCTGTATGCCCCTGGCAGGTCCTCTCGGTTTGCTCATTGTCATCAGTGTGCTATGTCAGTGTTGTTTGGTGCTGTTCTCCTGTGCATCAAGTGCTGTGATTTTAATTGTGTACTGGATTTGTACATAGTGTTATTGCCAGTGGTTGTTATGTGCTACGCCATCTGTCGATACTTTTATGATCCAGTGTGTGGTTTTGTTTTGTGTGTGCTAATTTTTTAAGGTTTTATCTCCATTTTACAGTGCCCCCTTTTTGTCTGTTCTCTTCCGTACTGTTCCCCATTTTTTTATGTCTATGTATGCCATATTTTCTCCATTCAGTTATTTTAAGTGTCTTCTTTGTATAATTATTGTCTTTCAGCTGAAGAGCTGCACATATGCTGCTGCCAGCCCGCCACAGATGGGCACTGAAACACAATAAAGGACAACATACTGCTTGTACAGATCTACTTCTACATTTAGATATATACTCTGCAAACCACAGCACGGTGAGTAGCGGAGGGTACGCTGGTAATGGTTGACAGACTCATTTCTCAATATGACGACGATTTCAGGCCGCCAATTTCTTCTTCCCTCAGACTGCCAGTCGTGATTTGTACTCTTAATTCGCAACAAGTTTTTCGAACAATGGGCAGTCAGTTTATTTAACTTCGATGTGAGACTTACTGTGGCGAGGCGGGGTCGGTCGTCTGCATTCTCTCTTTCACTTACCTGAAGTCCACCTACCTCGATATGCTTCTTTCCGACGTCCCTTCACTCTGTAGTAGCAGATACGTGCTAGGCAGTGTAAAGTAGCGTTGATGAAACCACTACCTAATACCTACCACACAGAGGCCGCGTAACTCGAGTTGAAAGTCAGTTCCTGATAGGTCATATTTAAAAAATCGGACATTCGGAGAATGCATTCTACTTGCAGAAAGCATTTAAAATTAGATCGAATCTGCTTTTTATTCATATGGAAACACATGGAATGGCTATCAGGTCAGTATTTAATATGGTTATGCTCTATTATTCAATGTTCACTGTCTGTACAACAGTTTCACTCAAAAAGCCAGAATGTTTGCTAGTCCGACCCGACTAATTTTCAGGTTCTACCAGGTACCGACGCACAACTATTCGCGAGTTAAACATCCACAGTTGTTACTACGACCAGAAAATTCACACGCTCATAACTCTCAAACTATTTAATTTAGAAACAACAAACTTTCATTAAAATGTTCGTAACTCCAGTCGCTTCTGTCACGACATGTTCTAACCGAAATTAACTCACTATTTTTACAGAGCGATCTAACATCGTGTTATCAATATGCCGCCTAGCAAGCGAATATCTCCAACCATTCTACTTAACGCCCATTCCACTATATTCACGTGGGACCAAGTTAATTCTGATTGGCTGTTGATCTAAACGACCAAGCAGAATGGTCCTTCCAGATAAAAAAAAATGGTTCAAAAGGCTCTAAGCACTATGGGACTTAACATCGAAGGTCATCAGTCCCCAACACTTAGAACTACTTAAACCTAACCAACATAAGGACATCACACACATCCATGCCCGAGGCAGGATTCGAACCTGCGACCGTAGTAGCAGCGCAGTTCCGGACTGAAGCGCCTAGAACCGCTCGATCACAACGGCCGGCTCTTCCAGATCATTCTCACGGCAAAATTTGCCTTATCCTTTCAATAATCTTATAGTAATTAACGTCATTAAAACTTCAGTTTCTAGTACATTGCTTAATCAAAATAAACGAAGTACGATTTACTCTCCAAATTGATAAATAAACTTATTCCGCCTCTAACTTTCATTCTGGCTGCCTTTATGCAAAAGCAAGCTCTCACACCGACATACATCTGAATCATGGTTGCACCATAACTTTCCCACGGTCTGTTTGTAGGTTTTATGAAAAATGACATTAAGTTTTAACGTATGTCCCACATACACTCTCTCAATCATTCTCACGCACTCACACAATAAAATATAATCAAATAATAATTTTCACCAATTTTTGTAATACGTAATTACAGAGTGATTGAAGTGTTAAAAAAGAAAATTCTAATTAATTGATTTTTTTTGCACTGGTAACTTTGTAATGGCTTCAAATGATAATGCAGATAAATCTGTATTTGTTCCTAACATGGTTTTTAAAAAACAAGCATTGGTTTTAGGACTTTAAGGTAATTTTCTTTATCTCTGGCGCTATAATAAATAAAAATCTGAAATTTTGACAGCATCATTCCATTAATAACAAAAGTCTGTGTACCAAATTTGAACAAAATCGGATAATAATAAATATGGTTAATTTAGATTCGTAGAGGATACGAATCTTCGTATTGACTATGCAGTTCTCACGGCAGGCAGCGACAGCTGCGCTGTGAATAAAGCGACAAAAAACATAGCCATATTGCATACACCGTACCAAACGGCTGCGTGCCTTACTGCAACGAATGTCTTATCGTAATAACTTGCTATGTTACACACCCTGTGCGAACCTAAAATTACTGTTAAGTGCATTTAAGGTTTGTAACGGCAGTGTTATTACTGAATTCTTTAACTTAATCGACAAATTTAACTATATGATTTTTAACGAAAATTGTTCCTACTTACAGTTTTTCAAATATATGAAATATCAGAAATACATTACATTTTTTACAATGTTACATCAGATATTAAAGGCTTGGACTTGATAGCGAATAACAAAATTGATTTACAAAATTTCTCCTTTTCTTCAGAAATAATATTTTTCGTACCAGTTTCCACACTTTAACGTTTTCCAAAAAAAGAATAATACTTACCATACCATTTACATTAGTAAATGTGGAAATTTTCCTCGAAATTAGATTTTCACTTTAAGCAATTATTTTACAAATTTATATATCGTTTTGACATGGAATAAACCATTTAATGCCCTTTACAGTCGCTATGTTAACGTTCATTAAACCTAATATATTACTATACAAAAGATTCGCCTTGACCAGCGTTATTTCACAAAGTTTTCTAGCAGGATAAACCTAGCTTTAATTATTGCTGTGGATTAAATGTTTCTTTTGTTATATTATTCTCGCTTAGGGGGGCGTCATTTTTACACATAAAAAACACTTTCTGTAGCAACACTGGGGTCTAACATTTTTTTCTTTTTCACACTCACACTTCGGTTGCTTTAGAGTCACTTCACTGTGATACAGCGTCCAGTCATCAGTCCTACACCTAGTTTCCCATAGTGTCGTATCAGGTTTTTCCAAATTTCGTACCTGCAAAATATAGTACATCTAAATCACCATTCTATATTTCTGCACCCTAACTTTAAACATATACACGTATCATAGTTCGTAATTTTTGTTCTCAAATCTAAAGGGAAAACTTTGTGTGGAACCTTCCAGAATTTTAGTGTATTCAAAATTCACTGCTTATTTTCACAACACTTTTTTCCAAGAAAACTCATATTCATTGAAATTCAACATCTTTTATGAAATTCTTATACAGTACAAATTATTTCCAGTAAAGAATGAATGAACCATTATTCAAAAATAACAACAGTACCCAAACTGGCACTATTACTTTACTCTTTTTCAAAAAATTATTATATGCATTTTATAGTGGGAGAATTCTTAATAAAGTTCCTGCTAAAAGCAATACTTATTACTATGTAAGCAAACAAAAAAAAACATTTTTCTTTCAAAAATTTAGAAATATTTTCTTTAACTTTTCATTTTAGAAAAAATATTTACCCTATAGTTCCCATTAAAGATCTCATGACTAAATATCTCATGACTAAAATGAACTATTATACACAGAGAATGCAGAATTACTGGAAATGTTGAACATATTTACACCGACTGATGTGGCTCTCAAATAAAAATCATATACATAATTTATTTACTTACTTCTACAAGCACATTCCCTATGCCTCTTACCATAAACATCTTTCCAAGATCATTTCTACATGTTCTGAAATTGGTTTAGCAATCACATATTAAGGGGTCACATTACCTTATTTTCTTTAGTATCCATTTCACTCCACATCCATTCGTGTTAGTTTTTAGCAATCATTTACCACCAAAAAGTATCTTTCTTTTACCAGTTCTCTAATTTTTAGATGGCATTTATTCCCTACGTACATTTTACCTACTTTATTTACTACGATAGGGAAGAAGGAAAGAAAATATCAAAAAATTTCTGAATGATGAAGAGTTAGGTTGACAATACGAAACGAAAAGGAAATAATACTGCCAACAACTCAGGATGCCTGGTGTTTGTCAAACACCTGATGATGATTATAATGCGTGACTCCTGAGACCAGTTAGTTACTACTGTCCCCATCATCCTTCTGTATGTACTTCTTCAAATCAATGATATTTCGCAATCCCAGAAGTTTGTGCGATTTGACATATTCTAATTTATATGCATTGACATGAGGCTTGGCCACAATTCTAAAGGGTCGCACATACTCATCAGTAGACTTTTTGGTTTCAGCAGTCAGCTTTTTAGATTTTTCCTTGGTTTTTACCAGCACTAAATCGCCTACTTGAAAACTTGTAGGACACGCTCTCCCATCGTGTCTTCTTTTTCTTTCCAGAGCCTTTTTTTTTTATATTCGCCTGTGCTATCCTCCTTTTCTGCTCCATAACCATTTCAGGGAGAGTGGGAAATTCAACTAAGTCAAATAATAAGTTCTTTGGTCTGATTCCACACACCAACTCTATAGGTGCAAGACCAGTTGCTTCATGTTTCAGGTGATTAATCACCTCTTCAAAATATTCTAAGCAGTTGGCCCATGCTGAGTGCTTCTTGTGACAATACGTCCTACAGAAAAGATTTGGTTCTTTCATTATTCTTTCGCACATATTTCTCTGGGGAAAATAGGCTGAAATCTTTGTATGTTCTCTATTTCTTTTGTTTCAACATTCCTCAAACCTCTAGGACACAAACTGTGGTCCATTATCTGATAATATGGCTTTCGGCACCCCAATGTTCGCAAAATAATCCTTCTCTACTTTACTAACAGTCACTTTGGAGTTTGCCTTTTTTATAGGATAGAATCTAACATACTTTGTAAATCCGTCTACCAGTACAAAGACATATTCACAACACCCCTTGAAATTGGTAAAGGGCAAAAAACGTCCACAGCTACGAGATCGAGCCTATTTTGAGGTTCTGCAGAATACATTTGTCCCTCTACGATCCTATTATTTTCTCGCACCTTCTGACATCTGTCACAAGATTCCAGCCTTTTCTGTACCCTGCGCTACATATTATTGAAAATCACTACCTCATTCAATTTAGCAATAAATTTTCTGGCTCCATAATGCCCGTACTTCCCATACATATAATTTACAAGGAAGTCCACATGTTTCTCTGGGAAACATATGCGCAATTTTTCCTCTTTCTTTCTTCGTCTAAATAGCATCTCTTGATGTATTTTGCAATATTCCTCTATGTTCGGAAAATCTGGATGACCTATCCGGCTTCTTACCAGTTTAATATTGTCATCTTGATTTTGTTCCCTCCCGAGGTTCTTAAAAATGCGGTTAAGCGGTCCTTCTTCCTGTACTAGAATTGTTGCCAGCAAAACATCACTCCATTCCCGTTGTCCTGAGGGATGTACTTCCTGCCCATTTTATTTCACATTTCTAGACAATACAGCGGCTACAATATTATCTGAGCCCTTTATGTACTGTATCTCTATATGAAATTGCTGGAGATACACTGACCACCTCCTCAGTCTGCCGTGTTTTAATTGGCATGTCTGCAAATAAGTTAAGACCAGAGGGTCACTTCAAACTATTACTTTGTGGCCTAATAGGTAATGCTCAAATTACTGTAGCCAAATATAATTGTTAGAGCTTCCAGCTCCGAAACGCTATAGTTCTTTTACCGCCTGTTGCAACTATCGATTACCAAACGCGATCGTTTTGTGAACTTAGTTTTCTCCTTCTGTTTCAGTCTGGAACAGTTCCACCCCCAGACCAGAACCACATGCATGTGATCCAAGACAGAAAGGCTTGGCAGAGTCAGGACGGTATAAGATCTGACTACTTAGCAGCGCCGCTTTAAGTTCCTCAAAGACTCTCTGACACTCATTTGTCCGTTTTAACGGTACATTTTTCTTTAATAGATCTCTCAGACAATGTGCGTTAAATAATTGTCCAGGCACAAATTTTCGATAAGAATCCAAAAAGCCCAAACATAACTTTTAATTTTTTGGGGAATGGGCATAATCCCTTTTCCACTAACAATATGTTCCAGGAATTTCATTTCTTTCCTCATAAACTCCGTTTTGTCTAATTTGAGTTTCATTCCACCCCTTTCTATTGCTTCTAAAACCTTATCGAACAACATACAGTGTTCTTCCCAAGCGGGAGTTGAAATAAACACATCGTCCACATAAACTGTAATTCTTCGTAATAGCTGGTCATCTAACACTTGAGACATTGCCCTAACAAATGCACAAACGCTGATGTTTAACCCAAAGGACACAACTTTGTACTGATGGAACCTTCCCTCGAATAGGAAAGCCATGTATTTCCTAGATTCTTTCGCTAACGGTAAATTCCAGTAAACACAAGTTACATCCATTGATGTGAAAAATTTTGATCCTTTAAATTTTTGCAATAATTCTTCTTACTTCTATCATCCTCTCGCAATATTATTTTGTTCAAAGCTCTAGCCTCGAAAACGACCCAATTGAACCATCTTTTTTAGGCACCACAACCAATGGGTTGTTATACACACTAATTCCCCTTTCTATAATGTCCCATTCCAGCATTTTCTGAATCATATCCCTCACAGCTTCTTTATGTACCTCCGCAATAGTGAATGGCTTTCGGAAGAAATGTGCATCCTCTTTTACAGTTATATAATATTCATAATCTCGAACTAGTCCTGGCTGGTCAGAAAACACTCCCTGATGCCTGCTCAAAATTTGTTATGTCTCACGCTTTTGTATTTCTGTCAAATTCGTTAATCCCTGTATTTTTTCGTCAATTCTTATTCGGATGTTTTCTACCTCAGTAGAATCTACTTCCTTCCTACCTTCCTTCCTTCCTTTCTTCATACTCATTATACCCCACAACACCCTCTTTCTTTCTGCAGTACCTAACGTATAGGCATGTCACTTCGCTCGTCGGATTCATATTGCCTTTTACCAATAAAAGGAATAGCTACTGTTCTTCCCTGTACCACAATGACGCTTCATTACGTCCAAAATCCACTTTTCCCTTGTATTTTTTTAAGAAATCTGCTCTCACCAGCGTTTCCACGCTTAAGCCAATCATTATTTAAAAAATTTGGTCCAATTGTACATCAGCGATCCCGATAGGTAGCATAATTTCATGTTTAACTACTTTCTTACTTTTCTCTGTGGCTACAATAATATTTATGCCACTCACTGGCATTATAACCACATCCTTATTAGCAGGGAGAAATTACGCACATATTCACGGAGTCTTCTTCCTCTCTAACTGTGGCAGCTTTAATTGGTCTGTCCACTACTGACAAATCAAAACACTTCTCCAAACACTCTCCTTCTTTAATAATAATATCAGATTCTGCAACCCATCAGAATTATCAAAATAACCCCTTACTTCCTCCACTTCTGTTCCTTTTTCATCACTGTTGGAAACTACTCCTTCTAATCTTCGTAAAACTTCCTCTTCCCTTCTATATTCTTCCTCAGGTACCTCTGATACCGTTTCCCCTATTATAGTGCTAACTCCACAGTTCACTTTAAGTTCCTCATCTCTATTGCAGTGCTCTCTCACACTAACATCCTGTTCTGAATAGTTATTTTGTAATAGCTATTCCTCATTAATGTGGTTCCTGGAATCGCTGTTATAACCTTTTCTTTCTAAAAAATCTACTATACTTCCCTGAAGAACACAATTTTTAAGTGTCCCTTCACTGCTTCTACGATACCACCTTCAAGATGTTCCGCTGGTGGCTACCTTACAAAAGGTTTTGCTAGCGGATTTAGCCTATGCTGTTGCAGCCTGCAAACGCTAGCATCATTACAGACTGCCATTAGTTTTCCCCCTCTCCTACGCGGTCATTACTACTGACATTCCTTTCTGTTGGCCGTCTGCGCCACTCAGCCCAATCAGTGGACTGCTGCTGTCAATATTCAAGGTTTCTGTCTCTGTCATTATATCTACTTCCAACAGGACCCCCTCACCCTCGGTACCTGCCTCTGAAATTAAAGGATCTTTGCACTCCTTTTCTATTTACATGTGCCTCGGTTCTGTTTTCATTTGTCTTAATAGGAGACCTATAATCCCTCCTGGCATTCTCCTCCTCCTCCTTTAAAAGATTTTCTACCCTCTCAAGGTAATGAATAAATTTATCAGTATCATCCCTAGGTGCCGATATTATTTTATTCAAAAAATGGTTCAAATGGCTCTGAGCACTATGGGACTCAACTGCTGTGGTCATAAGTCCCCTAGAATTTAGAACTACTTAAACCTAACTAACCTAAGGACAGCACACAACACCCAGCCATCACGGGGCAGAGAAAATCCCTGACCCCGCCGGAAATCGAACCCGGGAACCCGGGCGTGGGAAGCGAGAACGCTACCGCACGACCACGAGATGCGGGCTATTATTTTATTACGCCAGCACAAAGGCAACTTATTCCCTATCCCCATAATGATCTGTTCTGTCTTCACTTTAGAGCTCAAATATGACAAAGTTGTGACCCATTTTTGCACAAACCTCTTAATAGTATCTTTCCTCGGATCATATTTTTCACCTGACCAAAATTTGTTTAAAACTTCCATCTGCTTCCGTTTGCCCCAGTATTCCTCAAAATATGCCTGTTTAAAATCCTCTATTTGCCATACTTATCTACTGCCCAATTTCCCCGCACTCTAGCTTCTCCCATCAAATTTGACGTAATGAAGCCAATTTTTTGCTTATCATTCTATGATTTGGGCAAAACCTCTCAAAATAACCCCAAAATTCTTTAGGAAGTACATTTTCAATTGGATCGAATCGCAAAAACTGCCGATGTGTCACATAAGCAATTTCTGATGGTTCTACCACACCATTAGATATCACACTTTCTTTTACTCTTTTTTAGTCTATCATCGTAACTGTTCATCTACAGCTGTACTAAACTGATTTATCCTAGTTTCCAGGTTAGTAAATTTAGCAGCCACTTGCACACCGAATTTCTCACACACATCATTTCCGTCCTTCCTTTGATTTTCCATTATAGGGTGACTACCTTCACATTGTTTTTCCACATTATTTACTTGTTTCTGCGTTTCATTTAACTCTGTATTTACCTGTTCACTTAACTATTTGCTGTCGTCAGCAGCCGGCCGCTGTGGCCGAGCGGTTCTAGGCGCTTCAGTCTGGAACCGCGCTGCTGCTACTGTCGCAATTTTGTCTCCCGCCTCGGGCATGGATGTGTGTGATGTCCTTAGGTTAGTTAGGTTTAAGTAGTTCTAAGTCTAGAGGACTGATGACCTCAGATGGTAAGTGGTTCAAATGGCTCTGAGCACTATGGGACTCAACTGCTGAGGTCATTAGTCCCCTAGAACTTAGAACTAGTTAAACCTAACTAACCTAAGGACATAACAAACATCCATGCCCGAGGCAGGATTCGAACCTGCGACCGTAGCGGTCTTGCGGTTCCAGACTGCAGCGCCTTTAACCGCACGGCCACTTCGGCCGGCTCAGATGGTAAGTCCCATAGTGCTTAGAGCCATGTGAACCTTTTTTTTGTCATCGGCAACTTGCTTAACCTGAGAGGTCAATTCATTTTTTGCTATTACAACAGCATTATTACATTCTTGTTTTACTTTACTAATTTCACATTTTACACTGTCTCTAAACATCGTATCGTTTTTCCATGAATCTCTGAATTCAGAAATTTTGTTTTCCATTCTGGATTCTATTTCTACTGACAAGTTAGTAAACCCTTGATTAACTTCAGTTCGCAACCTATTCATTTTAGTGTTCATTTCGGAACCCAATCCATTAACTTCAGTATGCAATCCACTCATTTTAGTGATCATATCCCCCATATGTTTCAAAATATTTGCTAACATTTCTGCAACACTCTCTTTCTGCTCACAAGCAACTGACAATGTTTCCTGCTTTTTTCTGTAACTGTAACAGGTATAAACTTAACATTAACCTCAGATTCTGCTTCACTTTATTCCTCGCGAATAGGTATAGGTGTGGAGTTTTCAACCTTCAATTCCCTTTTTTTTTTTTTTTTTTCTTTGAACCTGAAACGGTGTAAACTTAACATCGGTCTCCACCGTGTTCTGTTCATTGTCCGTCCCATAATTAACATACATTGAATCTGGCAAGCCACTATCATTTGCTTGTCTAGCGGACTGAATTCAACAGGCACTGCACCATCTGCATATATTACTTTCCTCAAATTTACCCCCACCTTCTCGTCTACTATAGCATGGTTATTATTTTCCTCCATGTTCACAAGTTTCTTCGCGCGCGCGCGTACACACACACACACACACACACACACACACACACACACACAACGAAGTAAAATACAACTTAGCTTTTCTCGATCATCGTCAGTACGGCGAGATGTTACAGTGGGTCCGTTCGCCAAGCTCTGCCCCCGCAGTTGTAGTTTCTGGGTCCACACACCGTCCACTGCTGCCAACTGCCGCAGCATCCCGGCTGCTTTTGCTCGTTGTTGCACGATGTTCAGCAGTTGCCGACGCCGTCAGCCTTCTTCTCCACCGGTTGTTCTAGCCGCTAAATCTACCACTTCCCTATTGCTGTCCTTCCTGAATCATCTTTCCCTCGATCACAATGGCTCTTCTGTCTTTCTATTAAAGCTCATTTATGCACGTGTGGGTCTTTATTTTGTTGGGTTACCTACACTGCTGTTTTTATAATTCGCACTAACTTAAACTTCACATTTCCCAGACGCTAAATGCACCAATTGCAGCGGGGCGGCGTCGGTCGTCTACTTTCTCTCTTTCACTTATCGAAAGTTCACGTACCTCGATATGCTTCTTTCCGACGTCCCTTCACTCTGTAGTAACAGGTACGTGATTTATGTAAAAGCAAGCTCACACCGACATACATCTGTATCATGGTTGCACCATAACTTTCCCATAGTCTATTTGTACATGGTTTTATGAAAAATGACATTAAGTTTTAACTTATGTCCCACATACACTCTCTCAATCATTCTCAAGCACTCATACAACAAAATATAATCAAATAACAATTTTGACCCACTTTTGTATTATGTAATGCACAGTGACTAAAGTGTTAAAAAAGAAAATTCTAATTAATTGATTTTTTTTTGCACTGGTAACTTTGTAATGGCTTCAACTGATAATGGAAGTCAATCTGTATTTGTTCCTAACATGGTTTTAAAAAACAAGCATTGATTTTAGGACTTTTAGGTAATTTCCTTTATCTTCGTCACTATAATAAACAAAAATCTGAAATTTTGACAGCATCATTCCATTAATAACAAAAGGTTGTGTACCAAATTTGAACAAAATCGGATAATAACTAATATGGATTATTTAGATTCGTAGAGGGTATGAATTTTCGTGTTGACTGTCACGCTAGGCAGCTCTCACGGCTGGCAGCGTCAACTGCGCTGTGAGTATAAAGCGACAAGAGAACAGCCATCCTGCGGCCACCGTACGAAACGGCTGCGTGCCTTCCTGCAACGATTGTCATCTCGTAATAACTTGCTACGTTACATTACATTTTCAAATAATCAAATATTTTTAACCAGTAATTTCCCTGTAGTCGTTTGAGAAAAATTGGAAAGCGAAGAAACTTGCTAATCCGGAAGTAAAAAATTTTCTCAAAAATTCTTCAACAACTTTGTTGCGTTTACCTACACTACGTTCTTTCAGCAGCTTCCAGCTTTCTGCTTTCCATGAATTAAACCCAGATGTGACGAGATTCTTTGCGTGGCATGGCGATGAAGTCCGCTATAAAGAGTGTACGCGAAAGAATTGCGACAGTGAATCTCAACAATGCAATACAGTTGTTACTAAGCTTCACAAAAAGAGTGCTGTAACACGAGCATATCACATATCTCATGTGCGTCTTTTTTTTATTATTTTGTTTTTGCCACATACAGCCAGCCATCGGGACATACTGAATCCCTCATATACACTACTGGCCATTAAAATTGCTACACCAAGAAGAAAGGATGATAAACGGGTATTCATTGGACAAATATATTATACTAGAACAGACATGTGATTACATTTTCACGCAATTCGAGTACATAGATCCTGAGAAATCGGTACCCAGAACAACCACATCTGGCCGTAATAACGGCCTTGATACGCCTGGGCATTGAGTCAAACAGAGCTTGGATGGCGTGTACAAGCTGCCCATGCAGATTCAACACGATACCACAGTTCATCAAGAGTAGTGACTGGCGTATTGTGACGAGCCAGTTGCTCGCCCACCATTGACCATACGTTTTCAGTTGGTGAGAGATCTGGAGAATGTGCTGGCCAAGGCAGCAGTCGAACATTTGCTGTATCGATAAAGGCGGGTACAGGACCTGCAACATGCGATCGAATGAAGGGTAGAGCCACGGCTCGTAATATATCTGAAATGTAACGTCCACTGTTCAAAGTGCCGTCAATGCGGACAAAAGGTGACAGAGACGTGTAACCACTGCCACCCAATACCATCACACCAGGTGATACGCCAGTATGGTGATGACGAATACACGCTTCCAATGTGCGTTCACCGCGATGTCACCAACACGGATGTGACCGTCATGATGCTGTAAACAGAACCTGGATTCATCCGAAAAAATGACGTTTTGTCATTCGTGTGCCCAGGTTCGTCGTTGAGTACACCATCGCAAGCGCTCCTGTCTGTGATGCAGCGTCAAGGATAACCGCAGCCATGGTCTCAGAGCTGATAGTCCATGCTGCTGCAAACGTCGTCGAACTGTTCGTGCAGATGGTTGTTGTCTTGCAAACGTCCCCATCTGTTTACTCAGGGATCGAGACGTGGCTGCACGATTCGCTACAGCCATGCGGATAAGATGCCTGTCATCTCGACTGCTAGTGATACGAGGCCTTTGGGATCCAGCACGGTGTTCCGTATTACCCTCCTGAACCCACCTATTCCATATTCTGCTAAGTCATTGGATCTCGACCAACGCGAGCAGCAATGTCGCGATACGATAAACCGCAATCACGATAGTCTACAATCCGATATTTATCAAAGTCGGAAACGTGATGGTACGTATTTCTCCTCCTTACACGACGCATCACAAGACCGTTTCACCAGGCAACGCCGGTCAACTGCTGTTTGTGTATGAGAAATCGGTTGGAAACTTTCCTCGAGTCAGCACGTTGTAGGTGTCGCCACCGGCGCCAACCTTGCGTGAATGCTCTGAAAAGCTAATCATTTGCATATCACAGCATCTTCTTCCTGTCGGTTAAATTTCGCGTCTGTAGCACGTAGTCTTCGTGGTGTAGCAGTTTTAATGGCCAGTAGTGTATATACGTACACCCATGCATGGCCCGTGCACAATATTTATATAGGCTGTACACATATTACTTACAATACGATGTGCTCAGATCATTGCCATGAGTCGTCAATTTAATCGACAATTTGTTATGGAACACACAGCGTTCATGCCTCCAGAGAACTTTCCTGATGTGCACTACTTACATCGCGTAAGTTATGTGAAACTGATGGTATTCACTTACTTAACATTATTCTCTGCATTTTATTCTTGGCCCCCAAACAATACATTAGTCAAGTCGTCTGGCCGTAGATACTTAATGCTACCCGTGCGAAGCTGAAATGGATTGCTAGTATATTATGAAAAATGATGTATGTATACAGGGTGTTACTAAAAGGTACGGCCAAACTTTCAGGAAACATTCCTCACACACAAATAAAGAAAAGATGTTATGTGGACATGTGTCCGGAAACGCTTAATTTCCATATCATCAAATTTATTGACGATGAGAAAGATAAAGTAGTGACTGCTGATACAGAATGTGAGGGAACGTGCAAACCAAACATGAAAGTTGATTAAGCCGATATTGTACAAATTACGTGAGGAAGGATACGACCCTAATCGAGTGGGATTCACATATCTTCCCCAAGGAAGAAGAACAGTGCAGTCAGTGAACGCCCTATCCATACAATCGCTAAATGTGTTACAACCGCCGGCCGCGGTGGTCTAGCGGTTCTAGGCGCTCAGTCCGGAGCCGCGCTACTGCTACGGTCGCAGGTTCGAATCCTGCCTCGGGCATGGATGTGTGTGATGTCCTTAGGTTAGTTCGGTTTAAGTAGTTCTAAGTTCTAGGGGACTGATGTCCATAGATGTTAAGTCCCATAGTGCTCAGAGCCATTTGAACCATTTTTGTGTTACAACCGAGTGACTTCTGCTATGTTCTGATTTTATCTACAGAACCAAGAGAGAACAATTTTGCGAAAGCGGACAGCTCTTATAGGACGGTGCTGGACTTCAAGGTCGTGGGATTTGGTTTTAAAAGGTGGCTTTTACGCAAAATGAAAATGGTTCAAATGGCTCTGAGCACTATGGGACTCAACTGCTGTGGTCATCAGTCCCCTAGAACTTAGAACTACTTAAACCTAACTAACCTAAGGACATCACACACAGCCATGCCCGAGGCAGGATTCGAACCTGCGACCGTAGCAGTCGCACGGCGCAAAATGAAGCATCAGCATTAAGAGACTAGTGGTTTATTCAGAAGAAACGTGGATTCACACACATTCCACTGTAATTAAATGTCAAGTGACAGATTGTAAAAAATATAGATAACAAAAAGTGTCAGTCAGCGAGTAATTAGTGTGCATTGCGGGACACTGTCGTATAGAGATGTAGTGTGCAAGTGTAGTGTGTAGCAGGATTCCATTTGTAAGAGTATCAAAGTGTAGGATTTTACTGTCCTCCCCCGCCCCCCTCCCCCCAGTTTTCAATGGTAAACACGATGATGCTGTCATCCTACCTTGGTCTTCGGTTCGCTTTGCCAGGTAATACAATTTGAACGCTTCGTAGTCCCATTTAGCTGTGGGAACTACCCTTACACGTAATTATTGGACAACACGTTTTACTATAGTGAAAAAATTGTTATTTATCAATATACTATGATTTGTCGACATATATGAATAAATGATTAAAAGATATTAGTATTATAGTTCCTCAAACTCTTTTTTTTATATTAATGACATGGTAACAGTACTAAATTTGGAAGTTTATGCTTGTGTCGGTCATTGAAATCGTGCATGGGTAGTTGTTAGTATGTTAATCATGATGGATAGTTTATTGTAAAAGTTTTCAGATATTGAGCGAATCTCTTATTGTTAGGCCATATTCGAATGCTGAATTTCTAAAAAACAATGGGGACTATCGAATTATTCGTAACATCTTATTTTTAGGAGTTTGTAGTGTGCTGATGGGTGTATGCTGAGCATAGCCACAGCTAGGGCAAGCACTCGACATAACTGGCTTTCCAACAACGGATTCTACGTTCTCTCCGCTATTTTATTTCCCGGTTAAGTTGGCTACGTGACTTTCAGTACGTAATGCACATCAACTCTTCACACTGACTCCTCATACAACATCGCAAAAGAGAAACTGCCTCAAAGTGCAGATTAAAAGATGGAAGCAGAGAGGCAGCTATCGTGAAAAAAATTTTAGAAAGTACGGCGTCCCCATGGGATTATGAAAAAAGAAGTCTCGTTGGACAGAGCGCAGCACCAGCCGTTGTGAGAACGCAGCAGACTCGTTTAGGTACGGACAGATGCCAATAGAGGGCAGACTACGCTGGGGCGGTGTAGAGCACTTGCGCTCAGCGGCAAAGATGAAAAACGTAAACCAGCCCGTCGCCTTTGTAGTAGCCGTTACGTCACCGTAACAAGAAGCTGAATATAAGTCCTTTCTTTTTTGGGACAGTCACGACCATTTTGACGCCATGTATCCCGAATTAGATATTTATTTCACCTGTATCGGTGTATTTTATTCTTAATTTTAGCAAGTTGGTGAAACAGTTTGACAAAGAGATTCCACTCTTACCTACTGGTACCCACTTACATTATTTAAATAAGGCACAAAACTGTTTTCTATCGCCATAAATCATCTCTACGCGTGAAATTATATTGGATTGGACTGTACGCCATGTAGTGTTATGGTATGTTCATTAGTTACTTTCAGTTTTTTTTGTTTTCTTTTCATAAATAACCATAATTCCCGACAAAAACGAGTTCAAAGAAATGCTAAGGCAGAAAGAATTTCGTCCCATCAGTGACATTAGTTCTTCGGAATCAAAAAGAAAAGTAAGATGCAACACGTGAGGTTCTAGTTCCCCAGTAAGTCACCGTGGATATGGCGATGTACTACTCTACTGACAAAGTGACAAACATAAAAGCACTGTCTCTGCAGCAGTGTCTAGTGCAACATTAAAGTTATTCTTTAGATCCGAGAAAGTTTGTGGTCAGGAGGAGAGGTTAGTTGCAACTGAGGAAGTCTTTGCACACCATACAATCTAGAACAATCATAGCTTCAGATCTATGGATTGCACAGTTTCTTGAAGCAACGTTAGTGCCTACAGTTTGTAAACAGTGAAAAGATCAGTGAATGGGCTGCTAACAACAGTTTGTCATCTGAAAGATGGGTTGAAATGATTTCTCATTTGAGATATAATCATATGCCATTTTCAAATGTTCTCAAGTTATTAGAACTTTCCTTCTGCCTTCCTGGCACAAATGCTGCTACTGAAAGAGCATTCTCCCACATAAATAGCATATGGACGAGTGTCAAAACACAGCTTGTTGTAGAAACTACAGAATCAATGTTAGTGACTAGAGTGAATTACAATGAAGCTTGTGTTGAATTTTCTCATATGCTGTTGAAGAATACAGACGTGCTGAAGAAACTTCACAGCATTGATAAAAGCATTTGGTCTGCTCTCATTCCTTCGTCTCAGAAGGTACTAATAAAGTACAAATTAATGTACTTTTGTAACAAATTAAAGTGGAATTTTGTATCTATTACATTTAATTTAGAATTTTTATTGTACTATCCCCACCGTAACTTCGACATCTGTCATGATTCCTGGAATGACTTTGGAGACACAGAAGTGCTCCTGCTGATGTGAGCAATATGTATGAAGCACACTTGCCTGAGCATGGTAGGATTCCCAGAATGACCTCTAAGTAGAAATCAAGGTTATTTAGTGCACAAATTGCCACACTACTTTCATGTGCCAGTCACACCCACTTAGTGCGAACTTTTTACTCATAGAAAACGTGTCTGTGAAAGCCGTCCCTGGGATCGATTTTCTCAAGCTCTCCAAGGTGATGTTTCATATGGAGCCGTATGCACTAGTACGTTCAGATGGAAAGAATTGATATTAAAATTTAAGGATAATCAGGATGATTCATGGAAGGAAAATATTGAAATGCTAGGTGTAATTTTAACTTGTGAAGGGACCATAGTACCTCAATAAACAGGAATTCGTATAACATAAATAAATGAAGACGAAAGAGAGGCGAAAAGCAGGATGACAACCTATGAAGGAAGTTTTTACCCCAAAGCGAAGAAGCTAAATTAGTGAAAGTAGAGGATAAAGGTTTACGAATGGGTGAAGAAGAGACTGAAACACCTGTATGAGCTGAAGTACTGAAAACGGAAGCGATCACCGAAGTAGTTACAGAAAAAAACGCATCAGTGGATGATGGGTTGAAAAAAATTCGATATGAACAACAATCATGCAATTCTTCAGGCTTTCCCGGATTTCCATGGCGTAGCTCGCTCTCTTCTTCAGCTGCTACCCGAGAATGGTCCTTGGGTGGATCGAGTCCCGTATTTATGCTTGGATGGTGCTGGGATCTCCGTAATCAGTCCGCGCCGCGTCGAGTGTTCCGTCCGGAGTCGGGGCTCGCCAGGAGCGATCTCAATAGTCCTCTCTCGTCGCCGGTGTTCAGATTGTCGTCTGCACCCGGCTTGGCCGTCCTCTGGGGTCGTGGTCGTTGTCTGAGGCGTGTCAAAGCCGATGTGTAATGTCTGGTATTCTGTCACATAGCTGTTTCCTTGGTCTCCACTATTGTTTCTTGCTGAGCGTTCCGTAGCCCGGTCCACACGCAACGATCTGTCTGCGCAGACATCGGCGCAGATGTCTGTACATGCAAAAGATCGCTGCAAATGTGGTGTGTTCACACGACACAAACCCCAATCTACTACTCGCCCGCCGTCTGTCGGTCTAGAAAAGAAATATCAGTGGCAAGCGACTACGCTCCCCGTAAACGTCAAAAATTTAATTCAGTTATTTTGAAATATAGAAATGGAGGAAGTTCTGTTGTGGTCTGTGTTTGCAACTTTTGTTGCAAAAAGCATTCAGACCAACCGTAGGAAACAGAGAAAGCGGTCAAAATGTGTAGACAGTGGCTGCTAAAGCGAAAGCAGTTTTCTCACGTACATTTACTGCGAGAGTTGCAGGGCGAACCTAACGACTGGCGAAATTATTTGCGGATGGATGTCGAAACTTATAATTATCTCTTAAAGCTTGTAACCCCTCATATTATGAGAAAAAATATTTGTATGAGAAGGGCAATTTCTCCTCATGAACGGCTGGCGGTAACATTAAAATGGTTCAAATGGCGCTGAGCACTATGGGACTCAACTGCTGAGGTCATTAGTCCCCTAGAACTTAGAACTAGTTAAACCTAACTAACCTAAGGACATCACACACATCCATGCCCGAGGCAGGATTCGAACCTGCGACCGTAGCGGTCTCGCGGTTCCAGACTGCAGCGCCAGAACCGCGCGGCCACTTCGGCCGGCGGCGGTAACATTAAGATTCCTAGCAACAGGAAGGAGCTACAAGGATTTGGAATTTTCAACTGCAATATCGAAACAAGCGTTGAGTGAAATAATACCCAACACATGTGAAGCTATTTACGCTGTCCTGAAGGATGAGTTCATGAAGGCAAGTCAAGTAAATTAAGTCTGTCAAGTTACAGATAATATTTTTGGTGTTGTAGACGTGTTTGAAACACAGTAGGCCTATATTATTAGAGATTATATACCTACACGGCCAATGAGCTATGGTTTACTTTGTTTCTGAGTAGGCATTTTCAGTTCGCTACTGTGTACAAGCAACCTGTTGCAAACTTTTGTTCCAGGATACAAAACTCCATTCTGAATTCTAGAAAGAGATTCGTTATCTGCCTGAAAAGTTTTACTTGTAGTACTGTGGTTGTTAATACTATAGTTAATATGGTTATACTACTGTTTTACATTACCTCATGTTCCATTTCCTCGCACATTGACACTCCAATTTCATTTTCAATTGTACTCCTGCTTGGTCTTGGCGTTTCTTGATCACTAAGAAAGCCAATCAGATCAAAATACCATAATGTTGGCTGCTATACTTGATCTACTCCCACACCAGATCTTCTAGATTTCTGAACTTTGGATAACTCTTTTCGGTAAACAGTTCGCAACGAATTTATTTTTTTTATTACTGTTTCTCTGTTTGCCGAGGCGTCAACTGCCCGCAATTTTTCAATTGGAACATTGTATGCTGCTGTCTTTTTGTCTCGGTAACTATAGTCTTTACTTTTAATCTTCCACAAACATGGGTGCTTTCTATATATTTCAATGAATTCACTTACAAACTTTCGAGAACACTGACGAGTATCAGCCATTTTAATGCCCAGTGAGCACAAATACAAACACTAGACTGAGCAAACAGCTGTTTCGCGCCAGATTTGCGGCGATCTCCTGTCCACACGCTCCAACTTGTCTGCGCAGATGTGGTTTGAACCCACAGATTTGAGAGGTTTCGCTCAAACCTCAAACCTCCAACTCCAACTTCCAGGTTTGCACACACCTCAGGTTGGTGCAAATCTTCTGTCCACACGCAACGATCTGTCTGCGCAGATGTGATGTGCGCAGACATTTGCGCAGACAGATCGTTGCGTGTGGACGTGCCTTAACAGGTCCGCGCCGCGTAGGGTGTTCCGTCCGCGGTCCGCGCCCGCCAGGAGCGTCTCCAGTGGTCCTCTCTGGCCGTGGTGTTCCGAGTGTCCGCGCCCGGCTCGGCCTTCCTCTGGGGTCGTATTTGTCACCTGAGCTGTGTCAAATCCGACCTGTAATGTCTGGCGCTATGTCTCATGGCTGTTTTCAAGGTCTGCACTCCTGTTTCTTGTGTAATCTCGAGGTGTCCTACGTTGAGTTTTCAGAAGCTCAAGAATCGGACCCTAGGCAGTGCTGAGCTGCTATCCAGTGTCACAGTTGATGAGATTAAAAAAAGGCTCTAAGCACTATGGGACTTAAAATCTGAGGTATCAGTGCCCTAGACTTAGAACTACGTAAACCTAACTAACCTAAGGACATCACGTACATCCATGCCCGAGGCAGGATTCGAACCTGCCCTGTATTCATAAGATGGTCTCGTCAATCTGCTTGTCACTCAGGTTGACCACCATGCAAGTGTCCTTGTTGTTACTGCTGTTGCAGTAGCTGTTGATGCTGACACTGATTCCTCTTCTGCCAATGTTATCAAAGCTGCTCCATTTGCAACTGTTTCTTCTGTGGCATCTAAATCCTCAATATCTTCAATGGCCAGTTGCTGTTTGAATGTTTGAGTGGAATGTCTTCTGTCTGGATGTTGGGTCATGTATTTCACTGTTTATGGAAATAGGTTTCATTAACTCCCCAAGCTTTTCACATTACTATGACTTGCCTTTCTTGTTTAAGTGCATTCCATGTTTTGTGAAGCACATTCTTTCCAAATCAGCTGTATGAAGAAAGAAAAAATTGTCCATGGATCTGCAAATTTTGTGGTAGATCCTGTTGGGTTTTTGGATCTCTTTATTTACACAGGACCATTCTTGTAGATCATGCCTGTGAGTTAACCCTATAACAATAACATTTTGATTTTTTATTCTGTTTAGGACTGTAATTTGAATCACCGGTGTCCTGAATATGAGTCCAGTGTCTTACCACTGTGCCACCTTATTCAGTTTAAGATTTACATATCTCAGTATTTTTATGAATAAGTTGCATGAACCACACCTGTGTCACATTATTTTAATTTTCAATGATGGTGTAGATTCACTGAACTACTTTTGCATTGCTGTCAGCCAGTAGTTAACATACCCTATATAACTATATACACCATATTTAAATTTGCACTGCACATAATGCAAAGAATGGCTCCAATTTCCCAGCTAAATATTACCTCTTGGTCTGAAACCAGCACAAAAAATTCTTGACAGTATTTTGTTCATAAACACCAATGCCATCTCACAGGTATTCAAAAGGCTATTTTACCAAAGTACAGAGAGTCCATAAAGCCTTATTGTTTCAAAAAACTTGGAATCTATAGCATGACAATTCTTGAACTATATGAAGTGAAATAAACATAACTTCTGAAGAGTTTGTATTAGGACATTCAAACTGCACAGCTGGCTGTGGGGCATGATGGAAATTAGTATGTGCATACACATGTGGCTTGTTGTTGTCTGCCATTTGTACGTCATGGTACAGCATGCCTGAGTGCATAGCAGTTGTAATGGCCTACTATGTGAGCAGTAACAGTCTAACTGTGGCTCAAATGAAGTTTGCAACTGAGTTCAAGCTGAAGACAACCAGCCCAAGTGTGCTAAAAATCAAGATTTTGATTCACAAGCTTGAGAGAACAGGTAGTGTTTGTGATGGCAGTGTTGGCAATGTCAGTAATCCAAATAAGGTGAAAATGCCTGAAAACATTGAGAAGGCACATGCTGTGTTTCAAACTAGCCCCAGGAAATCAATCAGATAAATTGCACAACATGTGGGAATCAACTGAAAGACACTGTGACAAATTGTTGTTGAAGACCTGCATCTCCTCCCATATAAAATTCCAACCTATCAGCCATTAAGCCCCACAGCCATGTAACAGTGGTCATGTTTCACCAACACTATTGTCCACAGAATTGACAAACAGGATTTAGATGTAAATATGGTTTAGTATAGTGGCAAAGTCCATCATTTAGATGGGTTTGTCAATAAGCAAAATTGGCACATTTGGGGGACTGAGAATCCACATTTCATCTTTAGGAAGCCTCTTCACCCTCAACAAGTGACTGTGTTGTGTGCAATAATTAATCGTAGAATAATTGGTGTGATATTCTTTAATGGCACAATGGCTATTGAATGGTAGGTGAAGGTTTTGGAAGATGATTTCATCCTCATTATCAAAAGTGACCAAGATTTTGACCAGATGTGGTTCACGCTTGACCCCATCAAAGTAGGTTGGTTGGTTGGTTGTTGTGGGGAAGGAGACCAGACAGCGAGGTCATCGGTCTCATCGGACTAGGGAAGGATGGGGAAGGAAGTCGGCCGTGCCCTTTGAAAGGAACCATCCCGGCATTTACCTGGAGCGATTTAGGGAAATCACGGAAAACCTAAATCAGGATGGCCGGACGCGGGATTGAACCGTCGTCCTCCCGAATGCGAGTCCAGTGTCTAACCACTGCGCCACCTCGCTCGGTATCAAAGTAGGACAGTGTTTGATGTCCAGGAGGAGAACTTCGGGTACCGCATTCTGGCTATGGGGTACCCAGAGACCACTGGCATGAGCCTCAATTGGTTGCCATATTTTCCAGATCTGAACACATGTAACTCCTTTTTGTGGGGCTATATTAAAGACAAGGTGTACAGAAATAACCCAAAAACCATTGTTGAGCTGAAAACAGCCATTCAGGAGGTCATCAACAGCATCAACGTTCCAACACTTCAGAGGGTCATGCTGAATTTTGCTATTCGTCTGTGCCACAACATCACGTCAATGATGGCAGGCATATTGAACATGTCAGAACATAAATCCGAATATCTGTAGTGACATTCACATCTTGAATAAAGTGTGTGCATACTGTAATTTGTGACTAATTTACATTTTTGTCATGTAGTTCAATAATTGTCACCCTGTATTAGAGATGAAGAGTAGTGGTTTGTTGTAAAATGTTTAATACCTCTCAACGTTTTTTTTCGCTGAGTCCTTTGTTACAGATTTGACTTGCAGTGCATCAGAATGGTGACAGTCCAGGAGGTGGCACAATTTGTCACCTGGTATGTACAATCCAAATCTGTGACAAAGTTCCACCTGGCATGCAGAATCCAAATCTGTGAAAATGTTAATTCAGAATTATCAATGCCACTTCCCAGGAGAAAATTCATCATGCATCATGCGAACTGCAGGAAGTGAGATCAACTGTCCATAAGGCGTTATGTAAGTGGCTATGCCTTTTAACATAGGAAATGCAAATGGTCCAAGCAGTGCAGCCAAATTATCATCCTTTGTTGCATGCATCTGCATGTTTTGTGCTGCATTTATAGATGCTGACAGAGACTTCTGGTACCAGAATAAGTGTCCGTTTTCAGGCGAAAAAAAAATCCCTCATTTCTTGACATGTTATTTATCACAACATTAGGATTTAGGGTTCTGAAAACCCACACAACACACATGAATACAATCATGATAGTCCTGAAGCTTAATGTCTGATATGACCTAATACATGGTAGGGTTAAAGGCATATTTTTCTTCACAGAAAGAACCATAACAGGAAAGGTTTTTGTGGACAAGCTTGATCAGGTCCTGCTACCATAGATTGAAGCGCTGCAGTCATTCATCATTGTCCAGCATGGAGGCCAAACCCCACATAGGAGTTTGAACATGTGGGATGTGCTGAATAACACATTTCTGAGAGGTGTATGGGTTTTAATGGTCCCATCACATTGATCCTGCTCTCTCCCCATGCCATGCCATCAGACTTCTGTTTGTTGGGTTATGTCAAGGACCATGTGCACAGTACATCAGACATTACTACCCTTTGTACTGAGTCAATGAAGTAATCATAAATGTTAACACTTCAGTGCTGACCTCTACAAAGACAGAATTTGAATACCACTTTGATGAGTGGAGGCACACATTGAAATTCTGGCATAACAGGAGAAACTTTTGATATCTGCTAAATGTTTGACAACAAACCATGATGGTCTGTCTCTAATAGTTTCCAAGTACTGATTTTTAAAATGACTGCGAGACTTTATGGACACCCTGTAAAAGAAATTTGGGTCATACATTTAGTACAGACTTTCCACCCCTTCTTGATCCCAGGAAAATCACCCTGAAGTTTTTATACCTATTATCAGACAAATGCCAGACTGGTTCCTTTACCAAGGCCATGGTCAACCATCTGTCCTGTCTTCATAAAGGGTACTTGTATAGTCTGTGTGCATGTATATTTCTGAGCTATTTATTTTCATGGTACTATACCAATAAATCCTATATCATAGTATGGTTCCTGAACAAATAAATAAATCTGACACCATGTATACTGAGCAAGAGGGCATCTTTACGTCTAACATAGAAACTAAGACTTTCATAAGTACAACAAAAGTTTCAAAATTCTGACACCTTGATGACAAACTAATGATTTACTGTCACACTGAGAGGCTGGCACACATATCTCTTATTAATGTTGAGGAGCAACATGCACCTGATGTACTATTTTTTTTTTTTCCTTACTTGTTTTTAGAGTTTTCTGGTTTAATAAATTTTATGTAGCAATTATTTTGTTATATTGGCATGCTCTTACATATATTCACACTGAAATTCGTCTGCAGATATTAACATACAGCAGGTTAGGATAATGTGTGTACAGTTCTGCTTCTAAATAATTAAGAATTAATGGCTCCTGTCAATACCATTTGAGGGACTGTCACAATGGCTGACAGGTTATATAATGGTGGGTGTCATCAGTTATGAAACTCAATTTTGAGAGGGAAATGTAGATTAGATTAGATTAGATTTACTTTCATTCCAATTGACCCATAGTGAGGAGGTCCTCCAGGATGTAGAACATGCCAGAAAAACAACAACACATGACAAATATTTACAACTCAAACAAATAAGCTAATGTATCATTCCACAGGTCCCAAGTGGAATGATCGTCATTTTTTAATGAACACTATATGAAAAAATCATTTTACAAATACTACTGCAATGAATTTGAAATAAAGTTTTATTTATTTATTTATTTATAAGGTAATAAACATGTAATACAACTACTATAATACTTATTTACAATGAACACATTACTGCACTGAAATTGTGCAGAAGTTATATTGTACTTACATATATACACACAGAAATCAGTTGGTTCTATTGAGAAAGTCATCAATGGAGTAGGAGGAGTTGGCCACCAATAAATCCTTTAGGCTTCTCTTAAACTGAATTTCATTGGTTGTCAAGCTTTTTATGGCTGCTGGCAAGTTATTGAAAATGTGTGTTCCTTAATAATGCACACCTTTTTGTACAAGACTAAGTGACTTTAAATCCTTGTGAAGATTATTCTTATTTTTAATGACAAATTTCATTAAAGAATAAATATACTGGGAAGCAGTAGTTAGTATCCCTAGTTCCCTAAACAGTCTTCTGCAGGATGATCTTAAGTTCACACCACATATAACTCTTACTGCACGTTTTTGTGCCTGGAAAACTTTAGCTTGGCTTGGTGAATTACCCCAAAAAATAATCCCATATGACTTTAAGAAATGAAAGTAAGCATAGTATGCCAGCTTTTTCATTTTTACATCCCCTATGTCTGACACAATTTGCATTGCAAATAGAGATTTGTTAAGACACTTCAGCAGTTCTGTGGTGTGCTTTTCCCCGTTGAATTTATTATCAAGCCTTAATCCCAAGAATTTAACACCGTCCACTTCTTCTATCTGCTTGTCATTAGGCATATATTCGTGGGACACCCCTTACAAGTTCTGAACTGCATGCAGTGTGTTTTTTCAAAGTGTAGTGACAAGGAATTGGCTAGAAACCATTGATTAATGTCCACAAATATTTTATTAGCTGATCTTTCTAAGACAACACTTGATTTGCTATTTATTGCAATATTTGTATCATCGGCAAACAAAACGAACTTGGCATCTGGTAATGTTACTGATGAAAGGTCATTGATATACACAAGGAAAAGTAAGGGCACTAAAATGGAACCTTGTGGGACCCCACATGTAATTTGTTCCCAGTTGGATGATGCCTGATAGCTTCATACATGTCTCTTTCCTAGTAACACCATTTGTTTCCTGCCTGAGATATAAGATTTGAACCATTCTGCAGCATTTCCTGTTACACTATAATATTCTAATTTACTTAAAAGGATATTGTGATTTACACAGTCAAATGCCTTTGACAGATCACAAAATATACCAGTTGTCTGCAATTTTTTGTCTAATGAATTAAGCACATTTTCACGGAAAGTGTAGATAGCCTTCTCAATATCAGAACCCTTTAGAAATCTGAACTGTGACTTTGACAGTATGTTATTTGAGATAAGATGGTAATAAAGCTGGTTGTACATTACTTTTTCTAAAAATTTTTGAGAATGCTGGCAAAAGTGAAATTGAATGGAAATTTGATGCCATTTCCTTATCTCCCTTCTTAAACAGTGGCTTAACTTCAGCATATTTTAACCATTCAGCAAATATTTCACTGATAAGCAACTAGTTACACAGATAGCTTAATATGTTAATTAACTCAGAATCACCTTCTTTAATTAGCTTTGTTGATATTCCATCATACCCACTAGATGTTTTTGATTTTAAAGATTTTATGATGGACATTATTTCTGCTGGGGTGAGGGTCAAATTCATATTATGGAAGTTACTGGAAATGTCTGGTCTGAGGTATTCCATAGCAGCATCTACAGAACCTGACAACTCCATCTTTTCAGTAACGGTTATGAAATGTTTGTTAATACGTCCTGCAACTCTATACACATCTGTCACCAATGTATCATTTACTCTTAATGCTATTTGCCCCTCTTCATGTCTGGTTATCTGATATGACTATCTTTTCCTTGTAATATATTTGCTTTGATGTCCGTATTACAGTCTTTAATGTTTTGCAGTATTTCTTGTAATGTGCTATCGCATCAACATCGGAACTGTTTCGGATTGACAGATAGTTTTCTTTTTGTTTTACAAGATACCCCTATTCCCTGAGTAATCCATGGCTTCTTTGTAGACTTTGGTCTAACCTTGGTAAGTTTTTGGGGAAAACAGTGTTCAAATAAGGTAAGCACTTTATTAGCAAAAGTGTTATATTTTTCATTCATGCCATGAGCACTGTAAACATCAGTCCAGTGAATGTCTCTTAGAAGTGTCCTAAAATCAATTTTTTGCTTATTGATTACCCGCTTGAGCTCAGATTTAACAGATTTTATATCCTGTTCAGTGTTAACATTTAACAAAAGGAACTGCATGTCATGATCTGAGCGGCCATTGACTATTGGTTTTGTAATATAATTTTGTTCATTGGACTTTTCTATAAAGATATTATCAATTGCTGTTTGTGAGCAATTGTCTAACCTAGTGGGGAACGTTACAGTGGGAATTAAGTTGAATGATAGTGTTACTAACTCAAAAAAAAGAAATATATATATATATATATATATATATATATATATATATATATATATATATATATATATATATATATATATAATTTTTTTTTCTTTTGTTGTTAAATGGGCCAGTACAGCTTCAAGGTGGTTTACAAACAGATTAAAGTAACCTGCAGGTGCTCGATATAAACTTAATATTATGAAGGATTTTTTGTGAAATTCTACTTCTGTTGCACATGCTTCCGTATGCTGTTCTAGGCAAAATTTATGGATGTCTATGTACTTAAATTTGACATTTTCTGATGAATGTGGCAACTTCTCCTTTCTCCATTTCTGATATACAAAAGTGAGATACTAACCTAAACACTGGAACACTTAAAAGTTCTATACCAGTGGTCACATGATGTTCAGATAGGCAGATTATGTCAGCTGGGTTTGAAGACTCTAATTCATCTATGCAGATAATTAATTCATTAATTTTATTTCTCAGTCCTTGAATATTTTGATGCAATAAAGATAGCTGACATTTCACACTGACTGAGTTCAAATTGGGCAGAGTTAAAATATCTGCTGACTGTTGAAAATTATTAACCAATGGCTGTTTATGCTGATGTAATAAGCTAGAATTATGTTTTTTGGTTTCTTTCTCAAACTGAAGGTTTGTCTCAATCCTAACCTCTCTTAAAATTTGGTTTCTTTCTGTCCTCACTACCCTAAAAAAGGATCTTTTCTGAACCCTATAACCACTGGTATTTTATCACTCATGACAGTGCCTCCCCCTTTAACTTTCCTGCTGTTTACCCAGCCAGTTTACCCTTCCCCTTCCTGTTAAGGTGAAGGCCATGCCTAATATAATCCCACCTATTGAGAGAATCAACACGAACCACACCAATGTGTGACCCCGCACCCGACATAAGCAACCGTTCTAACTCCAAATTAACTCTCTTGACAGAAGAATTCAAATGAGGTCAGTCATGGCACCCAAGAACAGATATAAACTAAACACTAGTATGCTGCGATACTGATGCAATCTTTGCCAGGTCACACTCCATACTGCACCCTTGATCTCTGTCAATACTATTACCTGCCCCACCCACTATAACCACAGTGTCTTCCTTAGTGAACGTTTTGCAAAGTGATCCTAAATCCTCTGTCACCTGCTCCAGACCAGCACTAGGTTTAAAAAATTGGTGACCTGGTATTCTGATCCTAGTTCATCCTGCAAAAGTTGGCCAACACCTCTTCCATGTGAACTACCTAACAACAACACTTTCTTTCTCTTTACCAATTTCCCTACTCTCTTACTTTTCAATTTGCTGCTGAAAGTTTGTTGTGCCCTGTCTACACCTGCAACTGCTTGAGTCTCACCAGTTTATAACTGAAGCAACAGGTCAAATCTATTTTCCACATTCACCACAAAGCTGTCAGATAAAGTTCTAGGCCTGTTCCTCCTGTTGCCTGTTGCCACTTCCCACCTCTCTTTACCCTTCTGCCTCATTAATCTGTCAAGATCTCACCTGGCCTTGTCTAACTCAGCCTGAAGGGCAGCAGTTTTCCCCTCCTGTTCTAGTATCTTCCTATCTCTACTACAAATCCTACAAAACCATTGATCAGTCTCATTTACTTCCCCTATTCCCACGCCACTACAGTCACCCACATGGAAGAAGCTACAGCACCCATCACACATAGAAGGTACCAATACAGTATTTTTAGATTGGAATGATAACAGTGACATCGAGGTCAATGGCTCAAGTGCTTTCAGAAAGTTCCAAAATGTGGACACCTTTAGCAATATTAAAATAATGGTGAGAGTAGAAACAGTCTCTTAAAGCAAGTATTTGAGCCCAAATGTGGCATATAAAGTACATTAATGCAAATAGATTTTCTGAAATATAATGCCTGTGTAGAGCACAGTCATGCTTAGTGTTGCTACTCAGAGCTTACCCAGTAGCAAATTATTTTGATTCTGTGAAATAGTGTAGTTGGTGTTAATCACTATCCTAAGGAATCCAGTTGGGCACAATAGGTGCAGATGGCAAGAAATTGTGCCCCACTACAACTGGAATGAGACCTGTCATATCGGTTCAGAGATTATCCTCAGTCTCAGGGCTGGTTTAGGGCCCATACAAGACAAGCTGCCACTTGGGGTGCCAAGCTGAGAGGGGACACCATAGATGCTGCAACTGCAAGATTTTTATACAGGATCTATGATAATTGGTAGTGGCTGCCTGGGCCACCAAGCTGACAGGGACACCAAGCTGAGAGGGGCACTAGGGGTCCCCAAGTGCAAGATTTATATATAGTGCATATCACAATTAATTTTGAAATCTGACATGAATAAAAGTGTTCTAGGGAAATTTGGGAAGGGGGGGGGGTGAATATGTGTGTGTGTGTGTGGGGGGGGGGGGGGGGCTTCAAATAACACACTGCTTGTTTGTATATATGTTCTTGAACATCATGGAATCACAGCACACAATTTGCAGTGTCATTCTCAGAACTGTTAGTTCTTTTGGTTTTGAGATAGATAGATAGATGACTTAAACAAGAGATTCAAACAATTCTGTCACACTCTCAGTTGCTGATTCCTTGACTTATGCTATTTGGCAGAGAATGCTGGGCACCCTTAGAAGATTAGGCACGTAATGCAGAAGTAACACAATACATTTTGTGAAGATGTATAGGTTGGTGGAGTATTTGAAGGGTATGGGGAGAGACAATGGTAATATTTAAATTTCAGTTTTTAAACCATGTAGAGTAATACAATGGTAACCCTAACCTGTGCTAGTTACTGCTAAGGTTCATCTTAGTGATGAAAGGTAGCAGCACAATGGCTGTTTGTTTCGATAGGAACCCACACTCTTTGGTAAGAGACAATGATATGCCACAAATTCAAAATGAAGGTAGCTACAGACTGCAGTATGTGCAGTTGTGATATTTCTGCAATTTTAAGCAAATTTTTTTGTGATTCCAGTCATTGTGGCTGTTTTGACTGACAATAATGATCCAGACTTCAGTTTAAATGAGGTCATTGAAGATTCTACTAATATTAATTGTGGCACAAGTGAGGTAAATTCTGTTTTCCCCATAATGTTATTTGCTGGTTACCGTTATCTTTGTTTTATTGATTAGGTTACCATTTTATTGATTTAACAGAATTTTTTAAAATTGCGCTTTGTGTACAATGATTTTTTATGAGAATGAAGAAGACCGCAACAGAACTGACCATGGATATAAATTCAGGGCAATGAAAACATCTAGAAGAGGGAAAGATAACCATGAACAAACAATAAAAGGAGAAACTTGCAAGGAATAGTGGACTTGAATACATTACAAAAAAGGTAATCCGAGTCAGAACTTTAGTTGGCTCATCATGTAAATGTACGCAAAAGTATTTGGACAGATTGAGGAGAGGCTTATACAGAGCATAAACCAGTTATTCTGGAACACTGAGGACTGCAATAGACAAAATACATATTTGTTTCGTTCCAACTTGTGACATTCACCTGCCTTATTTCTTCGTTTTTTGTCCTTGGTGTCAACATACTGCATTGCTACACTGGCTGAAAAATGAGGTTTGGAAGTTCAACACTCACTACTTTAAATGATGTAACTGACAGGTGCACATTTATGTTTAACAGTTGTTTACTTTCACTGTTCACAACCCCCCCCCCCCCCCCCCAATACTACACTAATACACAGTTATATGGGCAGTGCACTATTGTTTAACTTTTGATAAGCTTCATTAATAGTTTGCAGGCAAACATCCACATACTGCTACAATAGTTTACTATGCAACATCTACAAGCACAAACATTTCAGCCTTTCAAATAAATTGAACAGCTACTATCATTGCTTTAACACACAGCCTATTGGTGTAACACTTATTTCACAGTTAAGTGGATGCATTGTTGTTGATCTAACCAATACGGGTTCTGTGTCTGAAATTCCTCACAATAAGAGGCACTGAAACTACACATTGTTTGATGTTTAATTTACAGAAAATTCAATTAAAACTTAACCTATTAAATTACCTGAATACATCAAAAAATTGTGTCTTTTTAACAGTTTCTTCTAATACAAGAGTTAAGCCAAATTATTTGTTTAAATGATGAAATTAACAGATATTGTTGTACAAACAATACTTTTGACAAACTTGTTAATTATTTAGGAATTAATTGATAGCTAGCTCTGCTAACATGTTTTCGAATAGAGCCAAATAGATACTTTAACAATACTACTAGTTGTTCCTTCAAATGTTTATAATTATTATAGAATTAATATTTGTTTATAAGTCAACAATAGAATTTAAGTTATGAAACAATTACTGATTTCACCCAATAACAATAACTAGGCATAATCAAAATTAATTAGAAAATCAATTACATGCATAAAACTAAGCACAAAATTAGACCCGATGTTACAGCTTATTCTTTAAGACTGAGGGCCAACTTTTCTCTTTTATGAAAATGCAAATTATACTCATGTATGTTAATGGTAATTTTTTAAAAGTGAAAAAATTAATTTTATGGTGGCAGATGGCAAAAGAATATGGGAAGTAAAATTTCATCACCCCCCTCATTGGACTGACCAGTTAGATATTGCAAATAGCTAACTGGGCAATTCAATGACTACAAGTGACCCCCAAACAGTGGGTTAAAAATCTACACACAAAAAAATATTACATAAGAAATCTTATCAAAACTACAGAATATTTTTTTCTTTCTTTTTTCAAATTCATACTTACATGAACTGGTCATACGAAAATACCCATACAAAATATTTACATCCATAGTATTGCACAATGGGGCAAAATGTCTAAGTTATACTTTTAATAAAAATAGGTATCTTCATCACAAGTGATGACCTTCTTGGATAAACAAAGATTACATTCTAAGATAGGGTAAAGCTAGGTAAAGGGGGCCACCCTAAGAAAACATTTTGTTTCATTTATCTTATTTGACATATATGCATCTTATTAAGCTATGTACACTCTAGAACCATAAAAAAAGTTGTATTATTACTCAATACCTAGTTCTGTAGTAGAGACATGGGCTTAAATGAATGTCTGCAAAATGGTCACTTGGCCCAGTAGGTAGGGCAATGTGGCCACAGGTGGATAAAAGGTAAAAAAGACTCAAAGAACAAGTTTAGAACACTGTGAATAGAAAGGAATTGTGAAATGAAGAATGTAGCCTACACATTTACATAATGAAATTTATTTAAATATGAGAAAAATATTCAAACTTATTAACAATTTACCAAATTATACAAAAAGATAATAGTTTTACTTTCCAAGTTACAGTGCATCATTTGTCATGAGATCAAAGTCAAATTAGGGTCATAAGTCACTTACCTCTACAATATTCACACATGAACACGTCTTCATCTTCACCACATCTATCACATTCTTCATGAGCCCACAGCTTGCAATCAGAGCATCTAATCCAACCTTCATTGTCTTTAGATTTAGAGAGCCTCATTACAATAAAAACATTCAGTGTCCTTATCTTCCTCGCTGTATCCTTCTTCACTGTATTCTCCAAAAATCTGCTTTTTGCACTTCACTCCTAGATTTCCTATTTGCACTTTTGCTTTGTTATTAGGTTTTTATTTCAACAGCTGGTTTAGACGTGTTAGTCATTTCATGTTTTTCTACAGGGTTTGTTCTTCTTTTCTTGGTCTGCTTTTTCTTCTTCACCTTGTCTTCTAACAGCTTGGTTTTGGAAGGGCTAGAAGTTATTATCGTTGCCTGACCCCTTCTTTGCCCTTTCTTTCTTTGTTGTTGGTGCTGGCCTAATTTTAATTCTGGTAAAGGTAGGCCTATAATATCTTTTGGGCTTACTGCAAAAGATGTTGACTGTGTTACCTTCCCATTTGCGTCATCAATGAAAGTGCCCTCATTATTGTTATTGCCATTCACTTCTCCTTCCTGTACAGCTTCATTTTCATTAGTAGGACTATCAACTGCTGCTTCACTATTCGCTGCTACAACATCAAATTCATCTTCTTCAATTTTCATAGGCCTATTAACTATGTCTTTAGCACCTTCAATTCCTTTGTTTGTCTCATTTACTGTTTCCCTCCTATTTTCATTTTTCATTTAAGTTTTCTCCACAGATTATGCCTATGTCCAACATGCACACCTCTGCAGCAACGAAATCTGCATCTGAAAATATAGACGGGTCCAAAGGGACAATCCTGCATTTACAAATTCCATTTATTGCTGTAGACAGTACTGCTGCCAGCAGAAATGCCTCTCCAAGAAGCTTACTGATTTGTAATTGTGTTTTGGAGAATCTTTTCACAAGCTCTGGCATAGAAGTTTTGAAAGGTGCCATAAATGATACATCTAGAGGTTGTAGTTTGTGGCTATAATGTGGTGGCAAAAACACTACGGTAGAAATGATTTTCTCTGGCTTTTTCTATGAAGTATATATTGTTTGTGTGGTTGGCGTGTCCATCCAGAATAAGTAGGACTGGATCATCTGCCATAGGTTTTATGTAATTCAAGAAATAATCAAACCATTTCATGAAAATATCCATCTGCATCCACCCACCGTGATGGCAAGCAAATGTGGTTCCTGGAGGAGCACCATCTTGAAGTTCAACTTTCTTTCTTTGTCTGGGAAATATGACAAAGAGTGGAATAAACATCCCCCCTGCAGACATGCATATGGCTACTGCTGAAAGCAAACCTTTCTCTGCTGACGTAATAGCACCAACTTGGCGTCTGACTTTACATGAGAAAACTTTGAAATTTCTAAACTGAACTGTCGTTAGACCAGTTTTGTCAACATTGTAGATTCTATGAGCAGGGTGAAATGGTTTTTCTTGCAATTCCTGGAGAACATTGAAAAATCTTTGCACATTTCCTTTATTAATGCCCTGAGCCCAGGCCATTGAAGTGGATTCTGATTTCCTAAGGCTTATGTTTGGATGTCTTTTCTGAAACTGTGCCACACAGTACTTGTCTGTCATCTTTCTCTCTTTATTAAATGGGTGTGGTAGATTATTCCGCTCAACAAGATGAAATGCCATAATATCTTTGTTCGATGTCAAAAATATGGCTAACAAGTTCTTCTTCTTGCTTTTCATTGAAAATACGTCTAAAGTTTCCAAGAATCTTCTTATTTTCAATAGCATCAGTTTTTCTTCTGGAATCTTCATTTAGGTGTGTTTCTTGGAACATTGAACCATTTGGCTGCTGTTGAAAAGGGCATCTTTTTTTCTTACAGCTTCCAGTGCCTCTTGCGAAGCCTGGGAATCCCACGATTGGTTGCAGTGATTTTCTCAAATAATTTGATGGCAACTTAGCACATTCCTGTAATAATAGAATATATGTTTCAAACATTGGTTAATTTATTAATGCTTTAGTATACCTACATATTTTCAGACTATTTTCTTATTATCAATTCGTGATTTTATAATAGGTAGCCTAAGCAAAGTGGCCGCTTTGCCCTGACAGACGACTGGCCACTTTGCCCGACTGGACGAAATTGTACTGATTGTTGTCTGAAAATGACAATACATAACTACCAAATACATAAATATATAGTTCCCAAGGTTAAAATATAATGTTTTACCAGAACTATATCAATTAAATGCAGCAGTACATACTTTGTAAATATACGCAATTGAATTGCTCACTTACTTTCCATCAGACGTATAGAAAACACAAAATATGTCACTGCAGACGAGTGCACCCATCTTTCTCCACGAGACTCACTGGCAATACCAAAGAAGTCTCTCTGAATAGTTTTAAATGTTCTCCAGTAGGCTGCAGCACTCTCGAAGGGAATAAAAGCAAGTGGCTACCTTACCTGCCCTGGCCACTATAGCCGCCCATACCCTACATATCACTTGATAAAAGTCCTGTCTTGCTTCAAATAATAAATCCTCATGGGTTACAATAAGTTAAATTATACTACACATTGCGCTTCACTTTTTAGACAGATAATTTCACTTGCTCAATGTTTAGTATTTTTCACAAGCACTTTCACTCTTTTCATGAGCTTTAACACACTTTCTCACCAAGTCGTCCATGCCTTCAACAGGTCCAAGTGACAGTTAGTTAGGAAATGCACTGCTATCAGTTTCCTTGGAGGTGGTTCTCCTCTACCACAGTACATGAAAAAATTAGAAAACACGCCCTACTTTAGTACTCTTATATTTACTTCCAACTATAAAGAAATAAATGTTTAACGCTAATGCCAAATAATGGTCTTTACCTCAGAAATAGATACACTAAATAGTCCTCATAACATCACAATAATTAGCACTAAAATTGACTATAGTATGAAAGGTGTGGGACTAGCAAAATTTTAAAATCAAGTACACATTAAACTGCAAAACATGATTCTAGATCATAACTCTGTCTGAAACTGGTTAAACTCAAAAGACTTTTGTTTCTTTTCCACTTGCAAAATAGCAAAAACTCAAGATGTGCAGTAGCAAAGATTTACTAATCATTACATTGTGAAAAAAGAAGAGTACCACCTTCACATAACTTAATTACTATTCAACTCAAAATTAAGGGGGTGGCAGCTGTACCAAATCATTGCCCCACCTCTCTGCTCAACTCTGAGCACTACTCTAATTCAATCAGAAAATTAAAGCATCACAAAATGTTACCAAACAGCTGACTTGTCAGAATATTCACACCAGTCTAGTATCACAGCTGTCAGTTAATCACCTAAATTACTTTACTTCATTCCAGTATTACCACTTTAAGCTCTTAATTCCTCTGAACACAAACAGAAGTTTTCAGATAACCTATAGGTCCAATAATGCAGCATTATATGACTAGTAACTCACTAAAATATTGCTCTTTTTGTTAGGCTCTCATTCCCAGCTGCAGTGTCATGAATTGCACAGTATAATAGTATCCAATGTTGTGTAGTTCAAAAATTAAATCATCAATACAGTTACACCACATTTGTTTGTATACAGTTATCCTTTTCATTACTCAATCATGTCTGTCAGCTCCATTGTTTCACTTACATTTCTTACCTCGTTAGCTAGTGGAGTGCATTCTCAAAAAATATCCCTACTGCAGAGACAGGCTTCCTAACCATCAAGACCCTAACATTATTCATTGTTTTATAATTTCATTATTGCTTCATTTTCTAATAAATAAACACCTGCTCTGCATATCCAATGCAAAACTGATTCTACTGAAAAACACTCCATAGTAACAGATTCTTACACTAAGGCAAATGTAACTCTCATTACAGATCAGACAAAATTATCACTCAGAAAAGCTATTATTTCAGTGTATTCCATCAACCTGCCAAAGATGCTAGCCTGAAGGGCAATATACATACAAACCTTGCTTACTCTTTCCACACACATTACTCCAGGCAACTATGTTTAAAGTTTTAATTCCTTAATTTTAGAAAAGGCTGTACCATGATGCACTTCTATACATAGATAGTTATCTCAATATCCTGACTGTACTGAACACACAAACTTCTGTTATACCACAATAGGCCAGGTATCCAAGATGGTTTTTATCTCATATTGCCTCTGCTGCTGCATTAAATTATACTGAAGTCACATATGAGCTGATTAGTTCAGATGTTAATTATTCTCCATGTATGATGACGCCTTGCATTTTCAGTTTACCTTACCTCTTTGTTTGACAGAAATTCTTTAACCATGGTACCAATTTACTTTCTTCCATCCTCTTGTGATTCCATTTCTTATAACTAACACAACATTATACTTAGACAGATAGAGAAGATATAGAGAGATATAGAGATACACATGGATTCATAGAAACATAGATAATGATAGACAGAGAGAGGGAGGAGAGAGATATAGAGAGATACATATGGATAGATAGAAACATAGATATAGATGAGAGAGAGAGAGAGAGAGAGAGAGAGAGATAACACTGAGAAGAGTTTGACTGCCTCAGGAAACATGAAAAATGAGACAGACAGCTGGGATAATCATTATTGCCACTTAATGAATCCAACACAGAATGTTGAATACCCTACTTGCTTGTAGGTCTTACTTCTGGTTCAATGCACATTATAGTAAGTTCCTCCTCTCCCTTTATGCTACCCACATCATGATTCAACATCTCACTAAAATTAGAGCTTCCACTTCTCTTACTACTATCATTTACAATGCCCTTACCTGTGATCACAGCACATTTATATACACGTGGCTCTTCATCACTACCTGCTTGAGTGCAAGCCAAAACTGGAGCATTATCTAGTTTAAATGGTTTGACCATGAATTAAAATAATCTCCTCCATTTCTTTTACTTGAATTTTGCCTACCATTTCCGTGGCCATTCTGGTTATCTTCCACCCTACCATTCCTTGAATTTCTACTGTAATTAGTCCTATTTATCCTATTTACCTGAAATTCTCTCCATGATTGATTATTGTCATCAAAATTCCTCCTACGATCTCTCACTGAGGGCTTCACCCTCTCCACTTTATCATCATAATTCAAGAAATCATTCCTATTACCCCTAGGGGAAGGTACAAGCATTTCTCTAACTTTTTGAGGCAACTTAGTTTCTAAATCCATAATTATTGATTCACTACCTAGCTCTTTGTCCAAATATTTCAGTTTGTTTATCTAAGGCTGACAGAAACCTTTCAGAGTCCCATTCCTAGAGTCAAATATCTCTCCTCCCCAAAATTCACTCAATTTTCTGCTGCTGCTCTTTGGACCAATATTTATCTAAAAATTCTTTCTCGAAGCTTTGCCACAAAGTACAACTGTCAGTTACCTGAGCTGTCCATCCACAAGCATCCCCTTTCAAAAAACCTCTCACAAATGACATTTCCTCTTTGTCATTCCATGTTTCAGGCAAATCATTAAATTCTCTAATGAAACCCAGTGGATGCACTTTTCCATATGGTTCAAAATTGTTAAATTTCTTACAACTAACGTATGAAGGACTGTTTGTGACACTACATACTCTATGCTTTAGATTTTGTACCTCTTGCATCTTTTTCTCCATTTCAGCCAATTTTGAATCTACATTTTTATTTACTTTTACCAGTTTTTCCTCTATCACTACTGCACACTTGGTTTCTACCTGTGTTTCAAAATCATTTTTATTCTGATAGATTTGGTTCTCAAGTTTAACCCTATTTTCAGCACAATTTCCTGGCAGCTTTGGCTTCATCTTTACACTGTTTCTCAGAAGCCACCACCCTCCTTCTATAGTCATCACAAAGCTTCTTTTTCTCTTCTACACATTTACTACTCATCAATGTTAATTTCTCATCAGTATTCTGGATTACTTTCTTTATCTTTTCATCCCAATCTTTCCCTACTGCCTCAACCTTCTTATTCAATTCTGAAATACTAGAGCTAACTATGTTAATTTCCTTTTTAATTTTTTCTTCAGTTCATCTTTTAAGCTAGTCATCTCAGTTTTAATACTACTAATGTCTACTTTCATACTACTAATGTCTTCTTTCATACTATTTTCCACCCTAGTAATGTCTTCTTTCATACTATTTTCTGCCCTTCTAACATCTTCTTTCGTACGCATACCACTCAAACTACTCATAATTTGCATTAACATCATTTCCACTTTTCCATCTGCCACACACTTATGCCCTTGCTGACATTTGATACTAGATTCCTCCACCTTAACCTTAACAATCTCACTCCATTTCGCTCACATCACCACACAATGTATATGACGCTTTAATCATTTCATCTACAATAGGACTTTCACCCCCACCATTCAAAGTTACATTAATGTCTGATTTATAACCACCATTGTCTACAGAACCAGTCTCCTGTTGTCCCTTGTCTCCCATCACACAGTCTTGTTCGTTAAGGCCACTTATTATGTATCACTTAATATAAAACAGCTTTTGCTATGAAATTACCTTAATCTTATACGCTCTCCTCCTGCTGCTCTGCTGCTGTGAATGGGGTTGTCATCTCGATTTGTCATCTGCACTGCTGCTGCAAGTTGTAATTCTCTCTGTGAGGAATCTTGTTTATACTGGTTAGCTGTATCCACCTGTGTGCTGACTGGCTGCTTCTATACCCAGCGGCTGCTTCCATAGAACCCACTCGCTGACTGGTTGATGTTATATGTGGCCATGAAACCCATGCACGGATTGGCTGTGAGTTCAATGTTCAAAGTTCCCGAGTCCTAGTTTATTATACCCAATTACAATAGTCCTCACCCAGGGCACTGTGTGTGACATTCATCTGCTGTATTTCTTCATTTGTTGTCCTCAGTGTTGACATACTCTGTTGCTACACTGGCTGAAAAATGGGGTTTGAACTACTGACTACTTTAAATGATATAGCCGACAGGTGCAAATTTATGTTTCACAGTTCTTTATGTTCACTGTTCACAATCCCCCCCCCCCAAAAAAAAAAATACACAGTTATACGGCCAGTGCACTATTGTTGAACTTCCAATAAGCTTCATTAACATTTTGCAGGCAAACATCCACATACTGCTACAATAGTTTACTATTGAACATCTACAAGCACAAACATTTCAGTCTTTCAAATAAATTGAACAGCTACTATCATCGCTTTAACACATGGCCTATTGGTGTAACACTTATTTCACAGTTAAGTGGATGCATTGTTGTTGATCTAACCAATAAGGATTCCGTGTCTGAAACTCAGCTGTGGACTGACTCTTGGTACCCAAAACCAGATGCTTATGTATCCTCACAATAATAGGCACTGAAACTATACATTGTTTGATGTTTAATTTACAGAAATTACAATAAAAACTTAGCTCATTAAATTAACTGAATACATCAAAAAATTGTGTCTTTTAACAGTTTCTTCTACTACAAGAGTTAGGCAGAATTATTCGCTCAAATGATGAAATTAACAAATATTGTTACACAAACAATACTTTTGACAAAACTGTTAATTACTTTGGAATTAATTAATAGTTGGCTGTGCTAACATGTTTTCAAATAGAGCCAAATAGATCCTTTAAGAACACTATTAGTTGTTCCTCCAAATGTTTATAGTTATTATAGAATTTATATTTGTTTATAAGTCAACAATAGAATTTAAGTTATGAAACAATTACTGATTTCACCCTATAACCAAAGATACTAACTAGGTATAATCAAAATAAATTAGAAAATCAATTACATTCATAAAACTAAGCAAAAAATTAGACCAGGTGTTGTAGCCTATTCTTTAAGACAGGGCCCACCTTTCTCTTTTATGAAAATGCAGAATATACTCATGTATGTTAATGGTAATTAACTAAAAGTGAAAAAATGAATTTTACAGAGGCAGATAGCAAAACAAGAGGGGAAGAAAAATTATCCCAGTTTGTTTGTCACAAGGTCATAAAAAGAACATAAACAAGCAATAAAATTAGCAGGCATGACAACACTATGCACTACAGTGTTATAAAACATTTTGGAAGCACTGATGTCTGTAAAGGACCATATTGATGCATCCCCTGTTTGCATCACAACAGAAGTAGAGTAGAAAATATCCAATCAAAAATGTGAACAGTGGCTGATACTTCACCAGAAGATATAAGAAGCAAACACAAGCACAGACCATGTGCCTGTTCAGAAGAAAACATGTAGTTAGTTAAGAAACATAAGAAGGTATTCCACAATACAAAACTCATTGCAATAGAGAAGACAGTGGTGATAAATTATATGTATCAGTAAGATACTCCATGCAAAATTTGTATATCCACTATAAAGATGAATACTATCCTGACATTAAATAAGAGCCTATATCTTTTGATAATTTACACTGCATTTTTACTGAAGGTTTCAATATACTTGCCTAAAGTATGACTCAAATGAAGTTGAACTAATAGCAGTGAAAACTGATCTGGAAAAAATAAGAGAAATAAATATATGGAAGGAACTTCATCTCACAAAAGCCCAGGCGTTGCAAAATAATATAAAATTACTAATAGAGCAGGCAGTTTTTGATAATGATTTCCATGTAATAACTTTTAATCTACAATAGGCATCACTCACACCTTAACTCTCTACAGGGCCATTGTTGCATAAGAGGAAATTGTGGACATATATCTTCAGCATTCATCCTTGTAACTCATCACAAGGTCATTTTTTTGTTTGGAATGATACAGTACTGTCAAGGGGGTCAGAGGAAACAAGAAATAAGTAGTTTCCAAAGTATTTTAAAGATTACAATATATGAGGGAGTAAGTTGATCACAGTTACAGACACCTGCTCTGGGCAAAACAAAAACTGGCACATTGTGTATGTTTAGATGCTGCTGCTTGGAAAAAGAAGGTTTTATACTGTTGAGCACTATTTCCCACTTTCTGGACAGTCCATGATGCCAAGTGATAAGTGCTGTGGAGAAGTACCATCTGTGCAAACTACTGACACTTGTCACACTAGCTAATGGGACTGACTGTAAATGGGAAATGCCTTTACACCCACTCCCATTAGCCATCACACTGTGTGTCAACTTAGGCTGCACCTACATTGCATCTGGAAGTTGTCCAAAATGGGCCTGTCCAGTGGAAGGCAATAAACGTGCCCCAGCATCATCTGACATGAATGCCTACACTGGGTCCGAGCCAATCCAGCAATATCACACATCTGACACACGTACGATGCTGGATGCCAGCCACCCTCACATTAACAATGGAAAAAATTACACTGAGCATCAACCCAGTGTACTGTCATCATTCATGATTTTCCACACTGGACTCAATTACACAAAATACACACTATAGGTCAGCAGTTTCAGTTGTTGAGAAGCTATTATGAGTGATTCAGATAATGATTTTTTTGTGTTGGCTGCTGCTAGACAAAAACGTTCACCTTAAAAGATGTAGGAAAAGGAGTTGGGTGCATCATTTTAATGAAGACTGATTTGCAAGGGAATTTTTTTACAACCTGCCAGTCACTGTGAAATTTTCCAGACACATTCAAAGACTGCTACTGCATGTGTATAGAAACGTTTGACTATATACTTGAAGGCATAAGAGATGATATAACTGGGCATTTCAACTTCAGGGAATGCATCACTCCAGAAGAAAAACTTAATATCACAATCAGGTAAGTCAATGTTAAAAACAGCTGGTAGCCGTTTTGTTATTGTGAGTGGCATAACTGGTCAAATAATATTAGAATATTATAAATAAATTCTGGCATCAGTTACAATAAAATATATTTATTAACATAGACATATATTTGTTAACATTCCTTCACAGTAATATTAGACACTATTAGGAAATAAGCAACTGTTAACAAGTATCTATGTAGGATCTAAAATCACAATGAAACATTTGTTTGGTTCAAGACTGACAAATGTCAGCATTGAATGTGATGAGGATAACTGTGGAAAATAAACATCTACTTTATACATAAATACACATTAACAGTACATTAGGGACAGCCCATTAATATGAGTTGCCATCAAGTTGTTCAGCAGGAGGACACATGTGAACCATGCTCACAAAGGAAGACAAATCTTTGGCATAATTAGATGTACCTGGTGATGGGTAAGGTGACAGTTTTAATGCTGGTAAAGGACATCCAGGTGTGTCTGGATAAAACTTGATGATCTCTCATCATTTTTGAAGTTGTGACCAAAATTAGTACTAATTTGTAGTAACAAGTAGTGATTTAAAAGCAAACATTAAAACTATTAAAACATAATTTCAATATTTACATTTGACTGATAGTTGCTCCCCAATAAATTCACACAGTTCTTACTTAATATCCTGGTTATGGTAGCCTTTAATCCACTGGTCCCACAAGCAAGGCTCATTCCTCAAGAGATGAATTAGAAATTCCTTGTCTATCATCCCACTCTTGTTGTACTGCTAGACTGCACTACCGAGCTGGAAACAAACATGTTTGGTCAGCCAATCCAGCTGGACAAAGTCATACTGTGCTTCTCCCTCAAATGTAGGCACATGCTTTAGCCCCCTGGTGTTTGTTTGTTACTCCAGTGTTAGTTGGCGCCAGACCAGATCAAAACTGACGACTTCGGGATGCAATGTAGGTGCAGCCTTAGTCTGTGCAGACAGTTTTTTTGTATGCTTGCTGACATGTGCAGTTTTTAAACACTGCCCAAGAATGGGTGGATATCTTGAAGAAGTGAGGCCAAAAGACCCTATTTTTTGTCAGTGTCATGTCATGTCATCAGAAGATTTTGTATGCTCCAATGAAGAGTTATGTGTTTAGTCAGAAGAATGTAAGCTTCAGCCCAGTGAAACATAGATATGGGACATGAGATCTACTTAGTGTTTATTTTAGCTGGCATTAATTAGAGGCTCCACTAATAATGTAGATTCCTTAATCCACAACTCCTGTGGATATAGTTAGTTTGTAGTCATTTATTGTGTAGGTGGCATGTCAGTGGCATCATATCTATTTCTGAGATTACTTTTAGATTTATAAATAATAATAAACACCTTGAGTATTCTTGGTTTATAAATGTTCTGTTCATATATGCCATGATGTAGATGAACTGTAAGACTGAAGTATATTGCTACTCCTGTAAGTCAGCATTGCCACCTTCACCATAGGCTACAACAGTAGTGCCATCTTATAAATATATGCATATCAGTCGTCTACCAAGACTCACCACAATAACCCATGCAACTGCTACTGCCAAATAGACCCACCTTCAGATGAGGTTGCTGCTTTTATTATAATGGCCAATGATGTCATTCCCATGGAGTCAAACAAGCACTATGTCAGAATTACATTGTGTCTGATGACTGAAATTAAGTATTATTTAACCTTATCTCATGTTGATGGCTAATAATGCAGATAGTTTAGTGTATCCGAAAACAATGAGAATCCCTCATAAAGTCCCAGTTCAGTTTGTGTGCAAATTTGAGTTGTATAATGTTTTGACCAAACCGTGTTGAAAGGGGAGGAATAGGCTAGAATCATAGATAACAAAAATCACTACAGAAATGTCAAAATAAAATTTGATAGAATGTTATCATGATATACATCAAATGATTCTATTTGATCATAACATTAAAACACTACTGGATTTCATCTAGGCAGAGTATTATGAAAGTTGTTTCCATTTTTCATCTATGTTTTTATTAATTAAAATTAATTTTAAGTGAAAGTGGTTGTCAGAATGTTTTTGAATATTTCTCAGGATTCTGAACTATGGTCACTTCTTTTCGTAATACATTTTAATAAGCTACCACTACATTGGCAGAAAGCTTGAATACTGTTTTATTTGCCAAATAAATCAATTTGATAGCACAGACTCAGGGTAGGAAATGAATAATGAAACAAATAATGTCTTATAGAGAAGCAGCTTCTGGTCCATAGGTAACAAATTGTGGAGGGGGCGAAGAGGATTGGTGTCTGTGGAGAGAGCCTCCTATCAGAGTAAGGCAGAACATTCACAATGAAATGCCTTAAAGTCACATATACTGGTGGCTGTGCCAACATGGCTCTCTCAGCAGATAGGAAGCAAAGCTTTAACCCAGAGGCTCACAACCCCTTGGTTTTTCCATCTTCGGTCAAGCTATGGATTGAAAATCATGTATGGATAAATGGAGGTGATCAGTTTGCGCAGTTCTTGGTACTCTCCAGACTGACAATCTTTTGCTACAATGAAGTCACATTTTTCCTATAAAAAGACTGAGGATAGATTTGGAGATGTTGTTGTAATAGAGAAAATGAGAAATGGATCGCTGTTGATCAAAACTTTGAGTGCTAACCAATCACAGGTGCTTCAGGTCTGTTACAAGCTCAGGAATATACCAGTTAACATCTCTCCTCACACCACATTCAACAGGAACCAAGGTGTCATCTTTGACTGGATCTAATGATACAAAGAGATGAAGAACGGCAGCATGAACTCCATTTTATTGGTTGCATTCAGAGAGGGCCTAAGAATAATAGGATGGGCTCTGGAGCTTTCATCCTAGTCTTCAATGGAAATGTTTTATCTGAGGAACTTATGTCCACAGTTCATAGGTGTGACATCGAGCCCTATTTCGCTCCTCCTATGAGGTCGTTTTAGGTGCCATAGGTTTTGACACTCATCCTCTCACTGTAGTAATGAGACTACTTGTTTAGTATGTGGAAAGACAACCCATAAGGGCAGCCCTTGCAAACAGCTCCCTACATGTGTCAACTGTCCACTCCCCTCATTCGCCAACATGTTCACTTTTCAAGTGGGATAAGAATTTGCAGGAATATGAAATGCTTGATTGACTGTCTAACTGAGATACTAAGAAAAAGTATGAATGACTCCACCCAATTAATATGATGTCAAACTCTACAGAGATTGTAGGCATAACACGACACTGTAGCAAACTAATTCATGCTCCCATTTCCCCTCCACTTCCCCAGATCCCAATCTGACATTCATTCAATGGCCAAACTCTGCCAGTTAATTCCTACTTACTCTGTAATTACTGTGGTACTTCAGGAGACATGTTTCTCAGAAACCTAACACCCTACAATTAAAAACTACAGATCATACCGTAAAAATTGTGTTAATGTCGAGAGGACATCTGGAAGATTCTGCACACTCATATGCTATGTCCTTTAGTGAGTGGGTGCTACAAACCCCTGTATTATAAGTTTTGGCTGTTTGTGTCAACCTGTCAGTTAGGATGACAGTATGTAACATCTATCTAGCCCAAATAGATAAATACCATATTGAGTTGGTGGAAATAGTAGCTAGTCGAACAGCTGCTTCCACCCCTCCCCCTCCTACTATAAGACTTCAGTGCCCACAATTCTCTGTGGGGCAATGAAACCACATCTAGCATGGGCCATGTAATAGGTCAATTAATTTCAAAACTGAAATTCTGCCTCCTTAACACTGGAGCTGCAACTTATCAGTATGATTCATGCAACATACTCAATCACAGATGATACAGTTTGCACCCCAAGCATTTCATCCTTGCACCCTCCATGTCGACCTCTGTAACAATAACCACTTTCTTATTACTCTCTCTTTCTGAAACAATCGGCCAATGGAACATGCGCCATGAATGTGACTTTAATAACCCAACTGGCAAGCTTTCACCTTCAAAGAAACTTCTGAAACCGGTAAAGAGAATTATATCAAAGCAGTAGCACAAGATACTACTCATCATATTCTCAAGGCTATTCCCACAGGAAACCTGTGTCATAGTTGTCTGAAGAAATAGTCACAGCTGCTAAAAGAAAGTCAAAAGGCACTCTAAACTCACAAATGCTATCCTTCTGTGGAACATTTAATAGCATTCAAGGGACTTTGAGTGAAGTCGTGGTTTTTAATGACGAAGAGAAAGCAAGAGTTTTGGGAAAAGTGCATCTCATTTATGAGAGCCTATGCCTCCTAGTCTTAAATACTTTCATCTGCATACAAACATACTCCTTCAATCACCAAAAGGTGTATGGTAGAGGGTATCATGTACCTCTAACAGTCAGAATGTGTTGAGAAATGCGTGCCTTCAAGGCAGCTAAGTTTCCAGTCGGAACACTGAACACAACTTCTTTCAGATAGCCCCCCAGCCAGAAGCCACACGGATTAAGATCAGGTGATTGCAATAGCCTGCCTGTAGGGAAATGACGGCTGATAACTGCTATTAGCCTAGTTTTCTCTCCCCTTTCCTGTTGAGGTGGAAGCTATGTCTAGTATAGTCACACCTGCTGACAGAGTCAACAGGAATCACACTGATATGAGACCCCATACCTGATTCAAGCAGCTGTTCCTCCTCTAAATTAACTCTCCTAACAGAAGAGTTTAAATGAGGCTGGTCTTGGCACCTCAGAATTGATACAAGCCCAACACCTGTATGTCTTGTTGCTTGACTGTGTTGAGCAACACACCATAAATACTGTATTCGAACATTACAGGATTATTTTTCCTACTCCTCTATACTAACTTACATTTTTTTACATTTAAAACAAGCTAAAATTCATCATACCAAATAGAAGTTCTGTTTAAGTAATCCTGTGTTGTTCTACAGTCACTCAATGATGACACTTTCCACTATACTACAGCTTCATCAGCAAACAGTCACAGATTGCTGTTCACCCATCAGACCATGTATGTATTCAGAGAACAAAATTGGTCCTATCGCACTTCCCTAGCACACTCCACGTGATGAACATTCATACTGGGTTCAATTACTTAAGAAGTCTTCATGTCACTAACATATCTAGGAACCTATTTCGTATGGTTGGACTTTTATGAACAGTATGCGGTGCAGCACTATGTCAAATACTTTCTGGAAATAGAGGAATATGGAATGTGCCTGTTCCCCTTATGTGTGGTTCACAGGATACAGTGCAATAAAAGGGTGAGCTGAGTTTCACATGAGTGATGCCCTCTAAATCCATGGTGATTTATGCACAGAGCTTTTCTGTCGCAAGGAAACTTATTGTATTCATACTTACAATATGTTCAAGATCTCTAAAGCATATCGATGTTAAGGATAAGACTCTATAATAATGTGGGTTCATTCTTATACCCTTCTTACATACAGAACTAACCACCCTCTCATTTCTAGTCATCCACTGTTCACAAAGGCTACTGGCACATCTCCCTCAATGGCAACATATGCATTGATCCCACAGTCATTGCTGGATGTTTGAAGTACACTTGAACAAAGAATCCACATGCAGGACCTACCATCATTAATTTCCTGACCTGAAAATGCCTGGCGGAGTGAAACTACTTATCCTTCGATGTACAAGGCCTTGAGTGATACAATGTTCCCCTTTCATGCATGGGAGTTCCGCATTGTCGCAACACAGCCCCTGACCCGTATAAAACCGATAATCAAATGCTTAAAAACCTTGACAACATCATCATAAAACAAATCTTCGGGTTTTTCAACCACATTTGGTGGGAAGAAGAGTCCCCCCCCCCCTTCCTCTCCTCCTCAAGGAGGGAGGGTATTATTATTTCTATGCTGAAACCAGGAAAAGGCCCCCAAATTATGATTAATTACTGACCAATTTCTCTAACAAATAGGCTGTGTGAATTATTCAAAAGAATGATAAACTGACAACTGTCTTTATGTCTGGATGCCCGAATGCCAAAGAAGATTTATCACAAATTTCAAAGCGGCTTTTGGGCATTCTGGTCCACAATAGACCAACTAATTCATTTGGAATCTGCAATATGTAATGCTTTTTTGCATTGTCAACACCTGACCACTATGTTCTTTTACCTGCAGAAGGTGTAGGATACCAGCTAGTGAGATCACATCCTGTCTGCTCTGCATGAATGAGGCTTCCAAGACTGCTTATCCATTTTTATTCAGTATTTTCTATTCCACCGATAGTTCCAGTCCTCTGCAACCATTATGTATAGGAAACTGCAGTCCCTCTGGGATCGGTTCTGAGAGTAATCCCCTTCACCATCTCAATAAATGGTATTGTGAATGCAACGGGACTCACGATATCAATGACAGTGTTTGTGGAAAATCTTTCTCAGTGTTACAGATCTACATTATTGTGCAACACAGAGTGCCAACTTTGGGGGGGAGGGGGGGGGGGGTGGTATAAGGGCGGTACATAACAGGGCCCTGAATAATGGATATCAGTTGTCTCCCATGAAAACATACGTCATGCAGTTTTGTACACTCATGATTGTGCATCTCCACCCAGAACAAGAACTTGGTAACCATTTACTTGAAGTCATTGAAACTTTCAAATTTTTAGCTCTTTTATTTGACAAGTTTACATAGTTACAATATGTATGGCAGGTCAAGGCATACTTCACGAGGAACTTAATATCCTTACATTTCTCAGTAGCAACTCCTGGGGTGCAGACCACAAGGTTCATCTGCGATTCTACAAAGCTTTGATTTTATCTTGCTTGGACTATGGATGTGTTGCTTACGGGTAGGCAGCACCAACAGTATGGAGCTTGTTAGACACTGTCCAGGAAAGTAGTGTGTGGATGGCAACTGGACCTTTCCATATGAGCTCTGTATACAGCCTCATTGTTGAATCTGTCATCCTACCTTTACGGGTCAGATGCTAGCAACTCTTCAAGGGATGGAGTACTTCTCTCCAAGGCTCTTTGAAAGATGTCATCGTACTCTGGCAATTGCGTATTGACTGCTCCAGGCTTATCCATGAGTTCCTTTTGTGTCAAGCTCAATGTATCGCTTCCATCTCATGATAGCCATGCTGGTTATTCTGAGACAAGACCTCAAGTACTTGCAGATGATGTGATAGCAGATAGCAAATTCCTGAGGGAATGTTAGTTTTATTATAAAATGTAATGCATCTAAATATTTGGTGTCCAGATGTGAGTGAGAGGGGAAGCATCTCTCACTGCAACATGTGCCCTGAATGGCCTCCAGCTACATTCTTCCTCTGCATTTTTATGCATTTTTTAATTTTTGGTGTATGTATTTTATTTAATAGTTTACATTAACTGACTCTCTGGTTTATAAAGTTTTCATTTTTTCACCAACTTTTTGTAGTACTGACTATGATGACCCTCCATGGGGTATCCTTCAGTGACCAGCTACACTTTTTAGCATTTTGAATTTTATCTCACATTTTACCATCTGACTTAGGTTAGTGTGATGTGAATTTTCAACCATTTTGACAAGATCACAAACCTCGATGTCATTTCTCCTGTTCTCCTTCCACATAATTTTATGTGAATTCCCAGTGTAATGCAGAACTGATAATCAAGGTGTTTAGTTCTGTTAAAATCATAATCACAACCATTATCATTAAAGCTTTCTGATTGTCAATTGGGCCTTGATTTTCCTTGAACAAGAAGCCCCATCATCAATTTGCACCTTGGGACTGTAGTACAGCTACATACAGAGGATATGGACCACTTCTCTTTGCTCTTGTCTTTTTCATGTGTGATCTCTGACAACGATAAAGGATATGATGCGGCCCAAAGTAGTGCTTTAATAACTTCTCTGATAGTCGCACTTTCTGCAGTAGTGTAAAAATCCATCTCAACTCTCCCAGGCTGTATCTTACTGGCTGTTGCTTGGTGTTATAGTGCTCTCGGTCTTCCTCCTAAGTGTCCAAAGTTTGTATGCCAGCCACCTGTCTTGCTTCTTCAGTCTTGGTGATTAGGTGTCCATATAGTCATCCTGAGTATCGTTGAGTTGAAACGGAAACAATGTATGCATTACTGCATCGGCCTTGCAACTGTGGAGCAGAAAGAACAGTGTGAAGTCTGCAGTGTCTTGCTTCACCATGTTGTATTAGTCTGTCACAACAGGCAGTATTGTATTCCCTGTCTCTGCATTCAAAATCAGTGTATATCGAGAGCATATCTGCCAATATCTTATTAAAGCATTCTGTGGGGGCACTCATCTTGTGGATGTTAGGCAACTGTTATTCTGTGGGTGATATTGAAGTGTGAAATTACTTCTGATACTAGTCCAACTGCAAAAATTTTCCATGATCAGAGATCATCACATGGGGTTATCTGTGCTTCAGAATGATGTCTTCTACAAGAAACTTTGCAATTTCCAGAGCCTCATCAGCTGGCACAGCCTTAGTGACAACACAGTTGGTGAGGTAGTCAGTTCAAACCATTATCCATCTTTCCCATTAGTTGCCTTGGGGAACCTCCCCAAAAGATTGATTCCAGTTCAGTGGAATGACACTGCTTCAGGCAAGATTGGTACCAGATACCCTGGTGATAACTGTGGCACATGCTTCCATCATTGCCACTACTTACAGTCACTCACACAGTGTCTTTAGTGTCTAACAGATCGGTAGAGACCTGACTAGTGATACCTGTACTGTCTGCTTAGTATTTTCAGGAATCCCAGGTGACCAGATGTTGGAGCATCATGCATATACTTGGACATAGAATAGCTGGGATAATGAGCAACTATTTCCATCCCATTGGCTCACAGCTCCTCTTGTACAATGCTCTATTTCACAACTGAAGTTCTTCTTTCATTGATTCCTCCTCTTTCAATGGTTCTTCAATTTTTGTTAGTACTAGATCTTCCCCCTGTTCAGTGGCAATGTCATTTACTGCAATGATCACACAGATATCATTCACGCTGCTGCATTCTGACAAAGGATTCCTTGAAAGGCAGTTGGCATCCTTGTGTTTGCATCCACTTTTGTATAACACTGTTACGTTGTACTCCTGAATCCTAAGTTCCCATCCAGCTAGTCCTGATGGATCCTCCAAGCTCATCAGCCAACACAGAGAATAGTGGTCCATCTCAAAAGTGAATTGTTCACCAAATAAATACGGCCAAAACTTGTTTTAAACAGCTGCAGGGCACTCAATCTCAGCTTCAGAGTAGTTCATCATGGACTTGGAGAGTACTGTGGAAGAATAAGTTATCACATTTTCTATACCTTCCTGAATTTTCAGTAGAACTGCCACCTATACCATAACCACTAGTCTTTGTGTGAAGTTTGGTCTCATCATACAATGATATGATTGGAGAAGATGTTAGTGTCTCCTTGAGGGTGAGGAAAGATCTTTCTTCTACCTCTTTCATTCGAGGGTGAGGACTCGTGGCAAGCGGATGCTGTGCTGCTGGCTGCTGTTCTTTGGGCATGCTACACTTACTGTAGTGGAGCAAAATTCGTCGTGTCTACTGTGTATACACAGTGCAGCAGAAATGCCATGTGCGGAAGCGCATGATTTGCGTGTGTGCAGCAAATATATTGTGGTGGTACGTAGGTGTGGTCCCTTTGTGGCGCAGCTCTTACTGGTCTACTGGCAGCATGGGGGCTGCGGGGGCTGTGCTGCTCTTGTTTTGAGTTGTCTGATCTGCCACCAATGTGCCCCAGTCAGAAACTGCCACAGGGCATCCTTCCTGCTCCTCCAAGAGTAGGGAAATTCCTACACCAGTGTTCATGATACTATCCAGAAACCAGCGTGTAGCTTATGCTAGGGCTGGCGCTGTTCAGGGAGACCTAACGGTGCACACAAATGAACATCTAGCGTCCATTAGCAGTGTCAGTCTCACTCCAGAAACTGATACTGACACGGTGGGTAAACCAAAAGTCCCAGTCTGCTCTGGTGTCCAGTCTCTAGGCTCCTGCAGACATTCCTCCACAAACATTACAAAGGCAAAACCTCTAAAACAGACAGCCGTGGATGTAATGCCAGTGATGAAGCATCCGGCCCCCAGCCGGCTCGCTTCAGAGTGTACCACCACCGAAGATGACATGGAGCTGGGTGCGAAGACTGTAGTCACCAACACTCCCACATCCAATAGCTTTGCCCTAATTGTATCCCCAGAAGTGGATGAAATTGTGGTGAAGAAGAACCAACCCTCCACATCAGGGACCCACACTAAACAGAAGAGCTACCATCCAAAATGACACTACGAAAGTAATCAAGGAGATTGCACCAATGTTAAAACATGGCCTCAACACCTCATGCAGGGGGTAATCAATAAATTGTCAGATGTCTACACATCCAGGCTACAGAACAATAAAAGATTACTTTCAGAGACATAACATCCACCATCACACACATCTGATGTCAGAATGAGACACATTCAAGACAGTGATAAAAGGTCTCCCCTGTGACACACACATAGCAGAAATCAAGGCAGAACTCATCTTCCGCAATTTCAAGGTCATAGAGGTCAAACAAGAAATGCATGCCTCTGACCTTGCAAGACCAGGAGAAGGTCACAAGAAGCACATGTCCTTCAAGGTCATTCTCCACCCTGACTAGGAAAACTGCAAACTATACGTGATAAGGCTCGTGCTGCATTGCGGAGTTACAACTGGAAAATATCAGCAGCCTGAAGGTCCTGTACAGTGCCACCAATTGCAGCAGCTCTTTCACAGTGCCGAAAACTGTAACCACACACCGAAGTGCATAAAATGCGCAGACCCCAATCTCAGTAAAACATGTACCAAGAAATGGGATATGCCAGCAAGATGCACTCTCTCCAGCGACAGCCATCTGGCAAACTACAGCTGCTGCCCTACAAGACTGAAGCTGACGGTGAGCTGTCCCATATGGTCATCCCCATGAACTGCTACAGCAGCTGCAGCAATGACTGTGACCTCTGCTCCTGTTGCCACAGCCACAGGCATGAGCTTGTCTTCTGTCAAAAGCCGCGAACCAAATGTGCCATCACCAGAACCCTGCACGTCACATCACCCACCACATGCCCCAATGGCGGCTGCTGCTGCCTAGCCACCACTTGCCCCACCACCACAGCCCTCCCCACCCCAGGGCACAGAGGCTGCTGCAAGACAGCCACAGTCTTCTCCCAGCACTCAACCAGCCACGTTCCTTGACGAACTGAGAGAGCTGCACTAACTGTTTTCAGGATTCAGCATTGTGACCCTCTTTAACACCTTTAAGGACACCGCAATGGTATTTTTTGTGTTCTCGTCAATACGGTACCCAGTTCTACAACTGTAAAGATGGAAGATCCGTGATTCGGAATGTCAGAACTGTGTAGTAAGTAGCGGCAGGAACACCACCACAAAATTACGCAGCACTAACACTCCAAACCATCGACTCTCGGAGTGAGATTTTAACCGTGTTCAACCTAATGGTAAAGTATCAAACTATTTTTCTCCGAATCGTACAGTTTGTGGGAAAAGTAGTGAGAATAATTACTTTTTGAAACCTTTAGTCATACAAAGCCTGTTATAACAATAAACTGTTTCACTTAATAAAATGGCCATCAGCCCAAATCGGGCACAGTGTCTAATTTAAACACAACCACTTAATTTCCATTTACTACGGTCACTTGGCAGTAAGTACTATTAATTCCACTTTCTGTTACCTTTTCCATTCCACCACAGAACGGAGTTCTATTCTACCTATGCTCTCTACAACCCTTCAATTTACACTTCTGCTTACGAAAACCCTAAGTATGAACCATCTACAATTGCATGACAGCATATACATACAAAACTGACATAATTAATTACAGTTGTACTTGAGATATTACATAATTATTTACAAAATATATTTTAATACATTTATTCCACCTACGTCAAAGAGGTTATAATTACAGACAAACTACACTTAACAAAAGCTTACTCTCATTATAGTATTTGCTTAATTTTTCAAAATTATTACAGAACAAAAAATTTTTAAAATATACAGATTAATGACAGTATTATATTTTCAATAGCATTACAAGACCCTGGCAAAGCTTTGAGCTGCACCTGATGCCCTGACAAAATTCATGATTATTGCTGAAGGAGCAATAGCATTAATGACATAATTTGATGGATCTCCCTAGGTGCACAAGAATAAAAATCACAACATGGAACGCCAACAGTGTTAAAACCAGCAAAATCCTTTTGTGAGACTATCTGGACCAGCATGCCATCGATATTATGTGTATGACGGAAATGCACCTGAAGCCTGGCGACCGATTTGCTGTCAGAAACTACGCCATCCACCAGTTTGACTGTGTGGACTGCCCAGGCAGCGGGACAGTGGTATTTGCTAAGGGTAGAAGGTGCTTCCGATCCTTGGAACTTCCACAGGCTCAGACTATCGAGGCTGCTGGTGTAGAAATCAAAATTGGCCAAAACCTTTGGCAAGTTATTTTGGCCTACCATCCCCCCACTTCATGTATCACTGCACAAGACCTTCAGGCAGTGCTTAGGGTTGGCAGTCATGTACTGGTTGGAGGGGACCTAAATTTGAAACATAGAGCCTGGCGCTGTCATGCTGAGAACACAAACGGCAGGACTCTGCGAGGGTTCATCGAGGGGCATGCCACACTGAGTGTCATTGCCCCAGACGAGCCCACGCATATTCTTGGCAACATGAACTGAAATTCTGACATATTAAACATTTTTGTCACGAAAAACTTGGATCTCGATGCTGCAGCCACAGTGCACTACCAGCAGGCTCCGACCGCAATCTTGTCGAGCTAAATCTTGCCAGTGTCGACCACAACGTCAGGAGGATGGCAAACACACAAGTAATCACAAAACGGGCAGATATACCTACCTGGTGGGAGATCACATGGTGGAAAATCCCCCACTCTGGACAGTAGGGGACGCAGACGAAGCCATTGAGAAATTTACTGGCATCCTCCACACCTGTGCTCGAGCAACTAGCATCAGCATAACTACTGATCCTGTTGCGAGGGACCTGCCCCCTGCCAGCTGGGACCTCATAGTCCCCAAACACAGGAGACATAGGCTGTGACAATGCTACTGTGACCCAGCTGATTGCTGCCTGCTCCAGAGTCTAGAGACCCAGGTGAGACGACGACTACAAGAGCACAGAAGCTGCTGCTGGAGGCGAAACTAAGATCCACTGAAACAGACATATCCAGACACAAAATCAGGAAAATAACCCAGCAGTGGAAAGATCCCACCAGAGAAAACAAGCCACTCCACAGCGAGAATGGTCTTGCATACAACAAACAAGAAAAGGCATAATAATGG